>NC_069503.1:202995462-203295462 GCF_027579735.1 Bombina bombina | reverse complement strand
AGCTTAAGGGTTTTAAGCTTGTGTGTAATCTCATCTAATGGAGCTGAGTCAAGGGTCTCTTCCAGAGACTCAAACCAAAATGCTGCTGCAGCCGTGACAGGCGCAATGCATGCAAGGGGTTGCAATATAAAACCTTGTTGAACAAACATTTTCTTAAGGTAACCCTCTAACTTTTTATCCATTGGATCTGAAAAGGCACAGCTATCCTCCACCGGGATAGTGGTACGCTTAGCTAAAGTAGAAACTGCTCCCTCCACCTTAGGGACCGTTTGCCATAAGTCCCGTGTGGTGGCGTCTATTGGAAACATCTTTCTGAATATAGGAGGGGGTGAGAAAGGCACACCGGGTCTATCCCACTCCTTAGTAACAATTTCAGTAAGTCTCTTAGGTATAGGAAAAACGTCAGTACTCGACGGTACCGCAAAATATTTATCCAACCTACACATTTTCTCTGGTATTGCAACTGTGTTACAATCATTCAGAGCCGCTAACACCTCCCCTAGTAATACACGGAGGTTTTCCAGCTTAAACTTAAAATTTGAAATGTCTGAATCCAGTTTATTTGGATCAGATCCGTCACCCGCAGAATGAAGCTCTCCGTCCTCATGTTCTGCAAATTGTGACGCAGTATCTGACATGGCCCTAATATTATCAGCGCACTCTGTTCTCACCCCAGAGTGATCTCGCTTACCTCTAAGTTCTGGTAATTTAGACAAAACTTCAGTCATAACATTAGCCATGTCCTGTAGTGTGATTTGTAATGGCCGCCCTGAAGTACTCGGCGTTACAATATCACGCACCTCCCGAGCGGGAGATGCAGGTACTGACACGTGAGGCAAGTTAGTCGGCATAACTTCCCCCTCGTTGTTTGGTGAATGATGTTCAATTTGTACAGAATGACTTTTATTTAAAGTAGCATCAATGCAATTAGTACATAAATTTCTATTGGGCTCCACCTTGGCTTTTGCACATATAGCACAGAGATATTCCTCTGAGTCAGACATGTTTAACAAACTAGCAATTAAACTAGCAAGCTTGGAAATACTTTTCACTCAAATTACAAGTAATATGGAAAACGCACTGTGCCTTTAAGAAGCACAGAAAAAAATTATGACAGTTGAATAACAATGAACCGGAGAAATTATAAAAACCAAATTTTTCCCGGTAAAGGCATAAATTTAGCAAAGGATTGCCCCCATTAGTAATGGATAACTAACCCTTAATAGCAGAAAAAAATGTACAAAATATAAACGTTTTTTATCACAGTCAAAGCACAATCTCACAGGTCTGCTGTGAGTGATTACCTCCCTCAAAATAATTTTTGAAGACCCTTGAGCTCTGTAGAGACGATCCGGATCATGCAGGGAGAGAAACAGACTTTTGACTGAATTTTTGATGCGTAGCAAAAACGCCAAAATAGGCCCCTCCCCCTCACACACAGCAGTGAGGGAAGTTCAGTAAACTGTCTTAAATTAAAATAAACGACAGCCAAGTGGAAAAACAGTGCCCAAAACAATTTTTCACCCAGTACCTCAGATAATTAAACAATTTAGCATGCCAGCAAAAACATTTAAAATCAAATAACATGAAATGTCATTAAACAGCCTGTTGCTAGACGTTCCCACTGCAAGTTAGGCTAAAAATTATATGCATATAGTATTATCCCAGTGAAGTGCCATTCCCCAGAATACTGAAGTGTACACATATATACATAACAGCCTGATACCAGTTGCTACTACTGCATTTAAGGCTGAACTTACATTATATCGGTATTGGCAGTATTTTCTCAGTCAATTCCATTCCTCAGAAAATAATATACTGCAACATACCTCTTTGCAGGTGAACCTGCCCGCTGTCCCCTGATCTGAAGTTTACCTCACTCCTCAGAATGGCCGAGAACAGCAAAATGAATCTTAGCTACGCCGGCTAAAATCATCCAAAAACTCAGGTAGATTCTTCTTCAAATTCTACCTGAGAAGGAACAACACACTCCGGTGCTGTTTTAAAATAACAAACTTTTGATTGAAGATATAAAAACTAAGTATAATCACCACAGTCCTCTCACACATCCTATCTATTAGTTGGGTGCAAGAGAATGACTGGGTGTGACGTAGAGGGGAGGAGCTATATAGCAGCTCTGCTTGGGTGATCCTCTTGCACTTCCCTTTGGGGAGGAGTTAATATCCCAGAAGTAATGATGACCCGTGGACTGACTACACTTAACAGGAGAAAGCTTACCATCTAAAGAAAATTTATTTCTTAGATGGTGTTATTATGAGTGTAACTGTACATTTTTTTTTAATGTATTTTTGATGTGTTTTGTGCAACTTTTTATTAGAGCATTAACAGTTAACTAGAGCTCTGAAGTCGCGCTAAGCCAACAAGCGTTAACTTTAATTGCGCTCAAGCGATCGCCTTTACTTTCAACTTGTAATACACGCGATAAACCCGATAAAATAGCTGCAACAGTGTACAGCTAAACAAACATCAACAAAAATACAGTAAACATTTTTTTAAATCATATTAAATGTATAGGGAGCCTGTTTGCAACATACTTATATTACTAAGGATAGCTACATAGTATTAGTATGCTACAATGATAACATACCTGTGTTTAAAATGCAATATTATTTGATGACATAAGAAACATACTCTATTTAAGCAGCTGTGATCCGTCTTATCTGATCATACACTTCTCAAGCTACACACACACACTCCTGCTGCTCAGGAATCTTTTAAATGAAGGCACTCAGAGCTGTTATATCATGCAGTCTGGCAACACAGAACTGCCCCTCCAACATAAACTCCAAGGCTATAAATCTTACACACAGTTTGCCTTAAGGAGCACATGGCATATGTGGAGAGAAAGTTATTGCTGTTATAAAAGAAGGGCTACTTGCAAAAAGAGGTCAGCCCAGTACCGCTCTCCTTGCAACGATCAATGCAACATCACTTTCCTGGGCTTTTTTTCTAGGCACCCCTGACACAAGGGATAATCGAGTCCTGATTATATCTATATTACATCTATCAGTGCTTATTAAAATATAATCAGGGCTCAATTATCTCAAGCTTGTCCAGTAGGGTATCCAGATATCTCAAAGCAAAAGTGGAATACACAATACATGGCTCTGAGCAAGGTGCTCTAGGAGCTGACCTTAGACATTACAGGAAGTGCACCAAACTCTGCTTCACCAGATGTTCTTGTTATGTTATCTGTGTAGTCAGGAGTAGAACATTTAGTTGTGTGCTGTTACCTTGTGTCTGATGTGTCTTGTACATATCACTGAGACGCTGCAGCAGGTACATTAGACAAACTTTTATTCAGCTACAACCACATGGCTTCTTCACTAACAGGTTCATCAGTAAAACTAACATGGCTTCTGATGATGCCACAGAGACCCAGACACACCCAGAGGGTGTGGTGAGCTTAGCTTAAAGGGACAGTCTAGGCCAAAATAAACTTTCATGATTCAGATAGAGCATGTAATTTTAAACAATTTTCCAATTTACTTTTATCACCAATTTTGCTTTGTTCTCTTGGTATTCTTAGTTGAAAACTTAACCTAGGAGGTTCATATGCAAATTTCTCAGACCTTGAAGGCCACCTCTTTTCAGAATGTGTTTTAACAGTTTTTCACCACTAGAGGGTGTTAGTTCACGTATTTCATATAGATAACACTGTGCTCGTGCACGTGAAGTTATCTGGGAGCAGGCACTGATTGGCTAGACTGCAAGTCTGTCAAAAGAACTGAAATAAAGGGACAGTTTGCAGAGGCTTAGATACAAGATAATCACAGAGGTTAAAGTATATTATTATAACTGTGTTGGTTATGCAAAACTGGGGAATGGGTAATAAAGGGATTATCTATCTTTTAAAACAATAAAAATTCTGGGGTAGACTGTCCCTTTAAAGCTGCAGCACTTCTAACATATGATGCCACAAGGTTAGTGCAAAGATACAGTAAGAACTGCAGTAATCTTAACATCCCCTTTTTTCTAAAAAAAAAACAACAATTAAAAAATATAGAAATAAAATAAAAATAAAAAACAGACAGTGGATAATATAGTAACATATAACAAGTAATATACATACATGTTAATCACTGAGCCATATACTTGAACTTAGAACAGTTTATCTCTATAGTCTATGTGCACAAGACCTAGGCCACAGCCTAGATTTTAGTCACAGTTATGTTTTCTGAGATAAGTCCTCCTTCGGATTAGGTCATTCCTTGCTGAATAATCTGTCACTGAATCCTCACATTGCCATCTGGAAGGTGGTCTTCTGTGTCTAGAGGGCCGTAGAGTATTTGGTTCAGGAGAAATTATCTGTGGAGGAGTACCTAACGGTTGATGATCACCTGTGATATTTTGTTGTTAGACAGAATCATTCTGAGGTTGATCTGTTTCAGTTGTGTTCATTGTATTTTCATCCTCAGAAGACTCAGGTGGGCACTACACTCCATGCCAGATATCCTCACCATCTGAATCCTTGGATATTTGTGTAGCTGGTTGAGATCTATGTCTCATTTGTTCTACATGACGGCAAACTGTACCACCAGCTTGTAGTTGAACTTTAAACATTCTGTTGCCCATGCCTTGTATTATGACAGCTGGAATCCATTTAAGCTGGCCACGGTAGTTTCTAACCCATACTCTGTCATGAAGAACAAATTCCGAAACACTAGAAGTGTTCAACTCTTGTTTGGAATGTTCTGGTCTAACTTTATCCAGTGGAGTTCTCTGGCGTCTTCCAAACATTAACATTGCAGGTGATAGCCCAGTAGTGGCATAGGGTGTGTTTCGATAGTTAAACAAAAAGTTAGAAAGGGAGTTTGGATTAAATTTTGATTTGTGAGAGACAGCTAAGTGGCATTTTAAAGTTTGTACAAATCTTTCAGCCTGTCTATTATTTGTAGTTAGAAATGTTTCAAATTCATGTGATATGAACCGTGGACCATTGTCTAAAGTTTGTGGCAGTCCAAATCTTGCAAACATACTGGAAAGAACGACAATGGTTTGTTGTGTTGTAGTACTTGAAATTTGAACTACTTCTGGCCACTTGATGAGCATTCACAGCCACCAAATACATTTGTCCATCCACTGGCCCTGCAATATCAACATGGATTCTTGTCTAAGGTTCATTTGGCCATGGCCAAGTTTTTGAGATGTCCCTGCTGGGATTTTGCTGTGTCTATGCACATGCATTGCAAGCAGCTATATAAGAAGCAATATCTGTATCCAATTTAGACCACCAAAAATATTCTCATGCTCTTTGCTTCATTTTTACTACACCCTGATATGAGCTGTGTAGTAACTTTAATGCTAAGGTTTGCAGTAAAGTCGGAATTATCACTCGTGACCCCCATAACAGACAGCCTGAGTCATGAACAATTTCCTTCTTCTTTGTAAAATATGCCTGAAGGTCAGAGCGAACTGCTTTAGGCCACCCATGTTAAACAAAAAAATTAATTTCCTGTAAGGTAGAATCAGAGCATGTATGTAATAGCAATCATTTTGGAATTTCGATTTAAAGGCTGTGGAGGGGTTTCTATGATTTCAGAAGATGCTGTCATGAGATGTACCATTGGTAATCTTGAAAACATATCCACATTCGTATGATCACTGTGGCATCAATATTTAATGGAGAAGTTGTAAGCCACGAGCTGAAGTCGAGCAGCTGTTGTGTTGGAGATATCCTTCTGAGGGTGCAGAATGGACAAAAGTGGTTTATGATCCGTGATCAGAGTAAAAGGTCTTCCATATACATAAATTTCTTCAGAGCCCAAATTATTGCTAAAGCTTCCTGATCAATCTGGGCAGAATTTCTCTCAGATGGAGTTAGAGATCTGGACGCAAAAGACACAGGACAATCAGAACCATTGGGCATAATGTGTGAAAGTACTGCGCCCAAACCATATGGTGAAGCATCACAGGCTAATACCAAAGGGTTCTTAAGGTCATAGTGGACAAGGAGTCTTGATTCCAGAAGAAGTTGATTAGAGCGTTCAAATGCTTGTGTACATAAGTCAGTCCAGGCCCATTGGTTTTTACTATCTAAAAGGCGGTGTAGTGGGTATAGTAAATGAGCCAAATTTGGTAAAAATCTGTGATAGTAATTGAGCAACCCCAAATTAGAACGTAGCTGAGATAAATTAACAGGGGTGGGAGCATGAACCAGCGCTTTCACTTTTTCAGCAGTTGTGTGGGGACCAGTCTTGTCCACTACATGTGCACAATATTCTAAAATCTCACGGAAAAACTCACTTTTCCATGTTAACTTTCAGACTGAATTCCTGTAGCGCTGTAAAACAGCTTCAACATTGGCTTTATGAGCAGCATCATTTTCACCAGTGATAAGCATGTAATCTAACATACAGTGGGTATGTGGAATACCCAGGATCTCATCCATTATCCGTTGCCACACTGCAGATGCTGGGGCAATTCCAAACACCATCCGTGTATACTGAAAAAGTTCTTTGTGAGTGTTGATAGTTAACAGGTGTCCGGAGTATGGATGTACCTCTAACTGTAAGTGCGCTTGATGCAAGTCAATTTTTGTAAATTTTTCACCCCCTGCCAGAGAACTAAACAATTCTTGAATCCGTGGTAAAGGATACTGATCCACAAGTAATTGAGGGTTAAGGCCCACTCTGAAATCTCCACAGATGCGAATTTCCCCATTTTTTTTCTGACAGGAACTATTGGGGAAGCCCATTCACATTTAGTTGTGTGCTGTTACCTTGTGTCTGATGTGTCTTGCCCATATCACTAATAGGTTCATCAGTAAAACTAACATGGCTTCTGATGATGTCACAGAGACCCAGACACACCCAGAGGGTGTGGTGAGCTGAGCTTAAAGCTGCAGCACTTCTAACATAGAAACATAGAATTTGACGGTAGATAAGAACCAAAAAGGCCCATCAAGTCTACCCATATTACATGTTACTTTTTCCTTAGGATAGCCTTATGCATGTCCCAGGCATTTTTAAATTCCTTTACAGTATTTGTGTTTACCACTTCAAATAGAAGTTAATTCCATGAATCCACCACCCTTTCTGATAGAAACATAGAAGACATAATATATATAATATTATGTATATAATTATATTATATTATAACATATAATGATGACACAAGGTTAGTGCAAAGATACAGTAAAAACTGCAGTAATCTTAACAGTACTGTCACTAGCATCTGATGTAAAAGGAGAGAGGAGCCCTGCCCGGCACAATGAAGGTAAGTCTCAGGGCAGCAGAGCAGATAACATTGCAGGAGTCCCACTCCCAACCTGTGACTGGAGTAAAACCGGGCACACTGTCTGAAACCAGTGCTGTCTGGGTCAATCCCGGATAGATGGCAACCCTACTGGAAATCCCAGTGAGTAAGTAAGCTTCTTTCCCTAGCAAGTAATGAAGCTCTTAGGGCAGAAAAATGTGACAGGAGCACCCAGCAATTATTACAATTGTTTTAAAGCAAATACAAATAAAATGACAGTTTAAAGTGTACTTTAACATGCATTCACTTCAAGTTTTGCACACCTTTTTTCTTCTTTTAGATGAATAAGTGCATTTTGTGATAAACGTGGCAGCTTTCAGTTCTTAAGATAAAACTTTGAAACCTACAAGCATAACTTGCTTATGGAATATAATGAAACCTGTGAAGGAAATTACCTGTTCAGCTCACTCGCCAAATCTGTGAGACTAATTTTACAAATAGAAAAATATAGTATGGAGCCTAGATATTAGCATGCCGCAATGCATGCTGGTATTAGTCTCAGTGGCCAATCTCTGGATGTCTCAGGAGTGAGGCAGTCCAGTGATGCACAAAAAAAGAGAAAGGTCCATGGTCATGTGATCCATGTGACAGCCAGTTAACAATGGCCCCTCTCCTTCAGTGAAAAAGTGTAAAATTTATTTTAACAAAGTGTTTTATGCATTCTTTTAAAATAAATATTCTTTTAATAAAGTTTATTTTTATTTTTTTTATAATTTTATTTTAATAAAGTGTTGTTTTGTGTTTTTTTATTCCTAAATTTTATTTTCTGCCCTTGGCGATAAAGGGTTAAACATATTTTGTCAAAATATCTCTAGATAAATATCCTGGGGTGTCTAAATTCTACACATATACGGCTAGATTATGACTTTGCGCTATGAGCGGCTCAGTACTAACTTGCTAGTTATTTCCACCGCTCACCTCCCTATAGTACTGCTATTACAATTACAGGTTTGCAACAACCTGGCGTTACCAGGCAATATGTCAGCGTTGAGCAAAATTGAGCTCCATACCGCACCCAAATACCAGCGCTGTTTGGAGCTGGTTTTACGTGATCGTGCACGATTTCCCCATAGACATCAATGGGGAGAGCCGGCTAGAAAAAAAGACTAACACCTGCAATAAAGGAGCGTAAAGCCCCTGACATCGCCGCCACCTACATTATATTATTAACCCCTAATCTGCTGCTCCGGACACCGCCGCCACCTACATTATATTTATTAACCCCTAATCTGCTGCCCCAAACATCGCTGACACCTACATTATATTTATTAACCCCTAATCTGCCGCTCCTAACATCGCCGCAACCTACCTACATTTATTAACCCCTAATCTGCCAACCCAACGTCGCCGCCACTATATTAAAGTTATTAACCCCTAAACCTAAGTCTAACCCTAACACCCCCTAACAAATATAATTTAAATAAATCTAAATAAATATTCCTATCATTAACTACATTATTAGTATTTAAAACTAAATACCTATAAAATAAACCCTAAGCTAGCTACAATATAACTAATAGTTACATTGTAGCTAGCTTAGGGTTTATTTTTATTTTACAGGCAAGTATGTATTTATTTTAACTAGGTAAAAAAGTTATTAAATAGTTATTAACTATTTAATAACTACCTAGCTAAAATAAATACAAATTTACCTGTAAAATAAAACCTAACCTAAGTTACACTAACACCTAACACTACAATATAATTGAATAAATTAACTAAATTAAATACAATTACCTAAATTAAATTAGCTAAAGTACAAAACCCCCCCCACTAAATTACAGAAAATAATAAACAAATTACACCTAATCTAATAGCCCTATCAAAATAAAAAAGCCTGCCAAAATAAAAATAAAAACCCTAGCCTAAACTAAACTACCAATAGCCCTTAAAAGGGCCATTTGCGGGGCTTTGCCCCAAAGTAATCAGCTCTTTTACCTGTAAAAAAAAATACAAACAACCCCCCCCAACAGTAAAACCCACCACCCACACAACCAACCCCCCAAATATAATACTAGCTATAAAAACCTAAGCTCCCCATTGCCCTGAAAAGGGCATTTGGATGGGCATTACTCTTAAAAGGGCAGTTAGCTCTATTGCAGCCCAAAGTCCCTAACCTAAAAATAAAACCCACCCAATACACCCTTAAAAAAACCTAACACTAACCCCCTGAAGATCAACTTACCTGGAGACGTCTTCATTCAAGCCGGGCCAAAGTCCTCAACGAAGCCGGGAGAAGTCTTCATCCAAGCCGGGCGAAGTGGTCATCCAGACGGCATCTTCTATCTTTATCCATCCGGCGCGGCTCCATCTTCAAGACATCCAACGCGGAGCATCCTCTTCTTCCGACGACTAAAGCTGAATGAAGGTACCTTTAAGCGACGTCATCCAAGATGGCGTCCCTTAGATTCCGATTGGCTGATAGAATTCTATCAGCCAATCGGAATTAAGGTAGAAAAAATCCTATTGGTTGATGCAATCAGCCAATAGGATTGAACTTCAATCCTATTGGCTGATCCTTCATGGCTAAGGATCTCTGAGTTCCTCCATGGTGATTAATGTAAGCCAAAGGCCTTGAGCTTTTAACGAGTTAAAGACTGCTCCCCAGCCCAGCAGGCTGGCGTCCATGGTCACGATCACCCAGGAAGGTCTCCAAAAGCATGTGTCCTGAGTTCCTGAGAAATCCACCACGGGAGAGAATCCCTTGACGACTGATCTTACTCTATTCTCTGAGATAGATCCACATGGTCACCATTCCATTGTCTGAGCATACACAACTGGAGAGCTCTCAAATGGAATCGAGCAAAATGAATGATGTCCATGGAAGCCACCATCAGACCGAATACCTCCATATATTGAGCCACTAAAGGATGAGCAGAAGCCTGAAGAGAGAGGCAAGAGGAAATGATGCTGTTTTTCCTGACCTCTGTCAGAAAAATCTTCATCAATAGAACCATTGAAAAAAATTCTGGGAGCCGTGGCTAGACCAAATGGAAGGGCCCGAAACTGGAAATGTTTGTTCAGAAAGGCAAATCTCAGGAATCTGTGATGGTCCCTGTGAATAGGAACATGAAGATACGCATCCTTTAGGTCTATGGTTGTCATGAACTGACCCTCTTGTACTAAAGGAAGAAGGGAGCGTATAGTCTCCATCTTGAAGGATGGAACTTTGAGAAACTTATTTAGACACTTCAAGTCTAGAATGGGATGGAAAGTTCCCTCTTTTTTGGGAACCACAAATAGGTTGGAGTAGAACCCGAGACCCTGTTCCTGCACTGGAACTGGAACTATCACTCCCAGAGAGGAAAGATGTTGTATACATTTCAAGAACGCCTCTCTCTCTTTATCTGGTCTGCAGATAATCTTGAGAGAAGGAATCTGCCTCTGGGAGGAAAAGTCTTGAATTCCAATTTGTAACCCTGGAATACTATGTCCAGAGTCCAGGAATCTGGGACATCTCGTATCCATGTTTGAGAGAACTGAGAAAGTCTGCCCCCCACCTGATCCAATCCCGGATCGGGGGCTGCAGGTTTCTTTGATTGATTCCCCTTTTTCCAAGACTGATTGGGTTTCCAAGAAGACATGGATTGTTTCTGCTTGGAAGAAGAAGGGGAAGGCTTTCCTCTGAAGTTACGAAAGGAACGAAAATTACTCTGACGTCCTTTAGGCCTATTCTTCTTATCTTGAGGTAGAAAAGACCCCTTTCCACCCGTAATATCAGAGATAACTTCTGCCAAACCAGGTCCAAACAAGGTTTTGCCCTTGTAAGTAATCGCCAGAAACTTGACTTTAGAGGAAACGTTCGCAGACCAGGATTTCAACCATATCGCCCTGTGGGCTAGGACAGCGAAACTTGAAGTTTTAGCTCCTAGTCTAACAACCTGTAAAATGGCATCTGCAATAAAGGAATTGGCCAATTTAAGAGCTTTAATCCTATCTTGAATTTCATCCAAAGAAATACACACTGCAGGTTGCCATTGGAGACCTTGATGAACATAAATCTTTTTCAAATAAGCCTCCAGCTTCTTGTCTATCGGATCCTTAAAAGAGCATCTATCCTCAATAGGAATAGTGGTTCTCTTAGCCAGAGTGGAAATGGCACCTTCAACTTTGGGTACAGTATACCAAGGGTCTTTAATAGAGTCCTCGACAGGAAACATTTTCTTAAAAATGGGAGACAGGGAAAAAGACACCCCTGGTTTCTCCCATTCCTTTGAGATAATCTCCCTAGCACAGTCCGGCACAGGAAAACGGCCGAAGTGGAAGGTTCATAAAAGAAACAATTAAATTTACTACATTTCTTAGGAGTGACGACAGGGGTATCAGAGTCATCTAAAGTAGCTAAAACCTCCTTTAACAATACTTTAACAATACACAAAGGTGTTCAAGCTTAAATTTGAAGGATACCACCTCAGTCTCAGTTATACTGTCCGAATCTGAGATTTCACCCTCAGAAAGTCCCGATGTATCTTCCTCATCAGACTTATGAGAAAGGGCAACTTGGGAAGCAGAACTGAGGACAGGCACCTTACTTTCTGAATTTCTAGATTTCCTCTTGCGTTTTCCCTGTAATCTGGGAATGGCAGCTAATGCCGCAGATACCGCTGAAGATACCTGGGCAGCAATTTCTGCTAGGAGTTATAGAGGAGCTGCAGGGCACTGCATGTGACACCATTGAGGCTTGGGACGAAGCAGGAGAAAGCTGATGTATTATTTTAACAGCATCATCCTGAGAGACATTAGGCTCAAAAATGTTACCTTTATTTTGCAAGGCTTTATTGACACATAGGACGCATAGGAGCTGCAATTTGTGCATCTAAACATAATAAGCATGAATTCATGAGAGCAGGCTCTTGCCCCATATCAAACATGTTGTGAAACAGTAAATAAACTTGTACAGATAAGTTTCAAAGATTTTAATATTCAATTAAAATAAGCCAAGGAAAAAATTCACTTTAAATTATATCCCAAATTAGGATCGATCCCCAGCTAAAATTATGTGAGAAAAGTTAAGAAAAAACATTTAATAAACATCAAATAAACTTCTAAAATACCCCTCAGGCAACCCAACACCTCAATTACTGAGGTGCCTTACTGCTACCAATTAAGATCGGATCACCCAGAAATGGAGAACAACTTTATCCTCAGAAACGTTATGAAGTAAAACCGGTCATGTGACCACAACTCCCGAGCTCAAATTACTACTGCGTCACAGAGAGGCACTAAAAAAAGCTTCCTGGTACACTGAGTACCAGAAATAACCGTTTTTTCAAACCGGACAGTTTAAAATGTTGCATTGGTTTATTTTAAAGCAAAGGGGAAATGAATAAGCTGCTAAAATAGAAAATTCAGCCTTACTTTCAGTTTAAACTTGTATTGTTTTATCAAGTAAATATGTGTCAGAAAATAAAGCCTAATAAAAACATTTTACCCTTTCTTTTTAAAAGAGTTTAAATGTTTAAAAGTCTCACACATGCTACAGTGCCTGCTTCATGCCCCAGTGTAACCCAAACAACAGGATTATCTATGTCCCGAAAAAAAGCAGTGTCTTTTAATTTGTTAAAGGGACATTATACACTCATTTTTTCTTTGCATAAATGTTTTGTAGATGATCTATTTATATAGATTCTTGAGAAAGGCCTGCACAAGGCTGACACTAGTTTAAATTGATTAGCTGCTGCTGGACTGTTTTCCTTTTGGAGCACAAACACTCGGCTAGATTATGAGTTTTGCGTTATGAGTGAAAAAGCCTCATAACTCTGCTTTTTCACTACCGCTGGTATTACGAGTCTTGTAGGTATAGCTGTACCACACACTTTTTTGGTCGTCACGCAACGCAACTACTGCACTTTTTAAAAAGTTCTTTTTCAATGGGACTTCCACAGCGCCGGTATTACGAGTTTGCCTGTCCGGCCAAAAATTGAGCGGTACAGCCCATAACTACAAGATCCGTACCGTAAACTGAAAGTCAGTAGTTATGGGTTTTAAAAAGTATAAGCAGGGATAGAGGCGCCAATGGTGCAGGTAAATGATGGTACAGATGGCAGTAATAGCCCAGTATACACAGGGTACTCACATTTATTGAAGGCACTCACTTGTACCTATAGAGACGGGCTGGATTTTAGCAGCAATCCAGCTGGCTGATCCAGGGTGAACTGGCTGGTTCGTGGGTGTTAGAGTGCAGATACTCTAAAGTAGCATAGCAAGGCAGTACCATATATAACACTGAGAGTGGGTTTATATAAAAAAATGGATTTATTTAAAACATATAAAAAGGTTTACCACTCATCATAGTGTTAAAAAAGTAATTGGTACATCAGGAATACATGCGACGCGTTTCTCAGTTAAATACTGTTTCCTCAGGCATCTGTACCATAAAACTCATAACTAAAGTGTCATAAAATACACTAACACCCATAAACTACCGATTAACCCCTAAACCGAGGCCCTCACGCCTCGCAAACACTAAAATAAAATTATTAACCCCTAATCTGCCGCTCTGGACATCGCCGCCACTATAATAAACATATTAACCCCTAAACTGCCGCACTCCCGCATCACAAACACTAGTTAAATATTATTAACCCCTAATCTGCTGCTCCCAATGTCGCCGCCACTATACTAAAGTTATTAACCCCTAAATCTATGGCCTCCCACATCACTAACACTAAATAAATATATTAACCCGTAAACCTAAGTCTAGCCCTAACACCCCTAACTATAATATAATTAAAATAAATCTAAATACAAATTACTATTATTACCTAAATAATTCCTATTTAAGACTAAATACTTACCCGTAAAATAAACCCTAAGCTAGCTACAATATAACTAATAGTTACATTGTAGCTATCTTAGGTTTTATTTTTATTTTACAGGTAAGTTTGTATTTATTTTAACTAGGTAGACTAGTTAGTAAATAGTTATTAACTATTTACTAGCTACCTAGTTAAAATAAATACAAATTTATCTGTAAAATAAAACCTAACCTGTTTTACACTAAAACATAACAATACACTAAAATTAAATAAATTAAATTAACAAAATACATTTATCTAAATTACAGAAAATAATAAACACTAAATTACACAAAATAAAAAAGAAATAATCAGATATTTAAACTAATTACACCTAATCTAATAGCTCTATCAAAATAAAAAAGCCCCCCCCCCCCCAAATAAAACCCCCCCATAGCCTACAATAAACTGCCAATGGCCCTTAAAAGGGCCTTTTGCGGGGCATTGCCGCAAAGAAATCAGCTCTTTTACCTGTAATAAAAAAAAACAACAACCCCCCCAATAGTAAAACCCACCACCCACACAACCAAACCCCCCAAAAAAACTACCTAAAAAATCTAAGCTCCCCATTGCCCTGAAAGGGGCATTTGGATGGGCATTGCCCTTAAAAGGGCATTTAGCTCTTTTACATTGCCCAACGTCCCTAATCTAAAAATAAAACCCACCCAATAAACCCTTAAAAAAACCTAACACTAATCCCCGAAGATCAACTTACAGTTTTTGAAGACCGGACATCCATCCTCAACGAAGCCGGGAGAAGTCTTCATCCAAGCGGCAAGAAGTCGTCCTCCAGGCGGGCAGAAGTCTTCATCCAGATGGCATCTTCTATCTTCATCTTTCCAACGCGGAGCGGCTCCATCTTCAAGACATCCGTCGCGGAGCATCCTCTTCTTTTGATGGTTCTTGAACAATGAAGGTTCCTTTAATTGACGTCATCCAAGATGACGTCCCTTGAATTCCGATTGGCTGATAGAATTCTATCAGCCAATAGGAATTAAAGGGTAAAAAATCCTATTGGCTGATCCAATCAGCCAATAGGATTTAGCTTGCATTCTATTGGCTGATTGGAACAGCCAATAGAATGCAAGCTCAATCCTATTGGCTGATTGGACCAGCCAATAGGATTAAAGCTCAATCCTATTGGCTGATTGCATCAGCCAATAGGATTTTTTACCCTTTAATTCCGATTAGCTGATTAGAATTCTATCAGCCAATCGGAATTCAAGGGACGCCATCTTGGATGACGTAATTTAAAGGAACCTTCATTGTTCAAGAACCATCGAAAGAAGAGGATGCTCCGCCGGAAGTCTTGAAGATGGAGCCGCTCCGCGTTGGAAGGATGAAGATAGAAGATGCCGTCTGGATGAAGACTTCTGCCTGCCTGGAGGACGACTTCTTGCCGCTTGGATGAAAACCTCTCCCGGTTTCATTGAGGACTTCTTGCCGCTTGGGTGAAGACTTCTCCTGGCTTCGTTGAGGATGGATGTCCGGTCTTCAAAAACTGTAAGTGGATCTTCGGGGGTTACTGTTAGGTTTTTTAAGGGTTTATTGGGTGGGTTTTATTTTTAGATTAGGGACTTTGGGCAAAGTAAAAGAGCTAAATGCCCTTTTCAGGGCAATGGGGAGCTTAGGTTTTTTAAGTAATTTTTTTTGGGGGGTTGGTTGTGTGGGTGGTGGGTTTTACTGTTTGTATTTTTTTATTACAGGTAAAAGAGCTGATTTCTTTGGGGCAATGCCCTGCAAAAGGCCCTTTTAAGGGCCATTGGCAGTTTATTGTAGGCTAGGGTTTTTTTTATTTTGGGGGTGGCTTTTTATTTTGATAGGGCTATTAGATTAGGTGTAATTAGTTTAAATATTTGATAATTTCTTTTTTATTTTGTGTAATTTAGTGTTTATTATTTTCTGTAATTTAGATAAATGTGTTTTGTTAATTTAATTTATTTAATTTTAGTGTAATGTTAGGTTTTAGTGTAAGACTGGTTAGGTTTTATTTTACAGGTAAATTTGTATTTATTTTAACTAGGTAGCTAGTAAATAGTTAATAACTATTTACTAACTATTCTACCTAGTTAAAATAAATACAAACTTACCTGTGAAATACCTGTGAAATAAAAATAAAACCTAAGATAGCTACAATGTAACTATTAGTTATATTGTAACTAGCTTAGGGTTTATTTTACGGGTAAGTATTTAGTCTTAAATAGGAATTATTTAGGTAATAATAGTAATTTGTATTTAGATTTATTTTAATTATATTAAAATTAGGGGAGTTAGGGTTAGACTTAGGGGTAGGTTTAGGGGTTAATTTATTTATTTAGTTTAAGTGACGTGGGAGGCCAGAGGTTTAGGGGTTAATAACTTTAGCATAGTGGCTGCGGCGATGTTAGGGGCAGCAGATTAGGGGTTAATAAGTGTAATGTAGGTGGCGGTGATGTTGGGGGCGGCAGATTAGGGGTTAATAAGCGTAATGTAGGTGGCGGCGATGTCGGGGGTAGCAGATTAGGGGTGTTTAGACTCGGGGTGTATGTTAGGGTGTAAGGTTTAAACATACATTTTCTTTCCCCATAGGAATCAATGGGGCTGCGTTACAGAGCTTTACGCTCCTTTATTGCAAGTGTCAGGCTTTTTTTTTAAGCCGGATCTCCCCACTGATGTCTATGGGGGAATCGTGCACGAGCACGTAAAACCAGCTCAAATCAGTGCTGGTATATGTGTGTGGTATGGAGCTCAGCGCCATATTGCCCGCTAACGCCGGGTTTTTGCTAACCTGTAATAGCAGCGCTATTAAAGGTGAGCGGTGGAAATAACTTGCAAGTTATTACCGAGCCGCTCATAACACAAAACTCGTAATCTGGCCGACTATTTGTTACAAGGATCTACAAGGAGGAAAAAAACAACATTCTGATTGAACTCCTTTAAGGCACTAGTCTAACAGTGCTAGAGACTCCAAGACTGCAAAAAAGAAAACTATTGTGTCTTTCTGGAATGACCCCTTAGCTGTGATTACAGACCGGATCACCTACACAATTAGGGACCGGATGAAAAAAGCTGCTAACACAGTTACCTTTCAGTCCTAAGGAGATTCTGACTCCATAAAGGAACCTGGGGAAAGAGGTAACAGAAGACACAGACAACAAGCTGCATAGAGGAGAGTTTAAAGATGGATGATAAAACACAGTGCAAGTATAAACACGTAATAAAAGTGGCATTTCAGTGAGCCTTCAGAGCAGAAGGTGCGAGCCATATCTTTTTTGCGATCCTCCAATAAGGAACATTACTTAGTTATGGCTATAGCCGCACTTAATTTAAACTAATTTTACATGTTTTTAAGAGTGCACACTCTATATTGTTATCCTATATGAATTGTGATTTTATGATTGTATTTTTAGAAGATAAAATAACTTGTGTTTTAAATACTGCCTTTTTTAGCAAATAGGTTTTAAACAGGTTTTAAAAGAACCAATTAAATACTGTTGTATACGTTGAATTTAGCAAGTAGTGATTGTGTCAATTATTCCATATTTACCTTTAGCTGATATTTATTAGCGCTCACTCTGTAAGGTTTTTTTAGTTTAAGTTTTTAACTATCCACTTCAGGAGATAGTTGTTAGAGTGTAGTTTGGTATCTTCTATTCAGTACTATTTACCATGCTTACATTTGATCTATTTAAATATCGCACATAATTTTTTTTTTTTTAAATGTATAGTTTTGCTTATTTTTAAATAACATTGCTCTGATTTTCAGACTCCTAACCAAGCCCCAAACTTTTATGAGAATACCGTCAGCTACCTTCTCCAGCTTGCGCCTGTTTGTGTAAAGGGTCTTTTCATATGCAAAAGAAGGGGGGGTGTCTTATTTCCCACTTGCAGTGAGCTTTCCAGCTACCTTTTCAACAGAGCTAAACTGAGAGCTTCTAAGTAAGTTTTTAAACAGTTTTATACTGGATTTTTATATCAGTATTTGTGCATCTTATTCTTTATAGTAGTGTCTATTGCATGCAGTTATATGAAAATGAGTGTATACTGTCCCTTTAAGTGCATGGTCTCCCCAACTGGAAGAAAAAGCACTTACCTGCTCCGTTGTCCGGCATGTAGACAGTTACAAGGTATGAGAAGACACAGTTCTTCACTGAGACCGTTGAAAAAGAAAGAACAGAGTAGCCAACTCTGGCTTTCTAAACTAGGGCAGCAATTGTTAGAAAAACTCAGTAAATACCTCTTTTCAAGTTCCTAATTGCTTTAAAGCCACCACTACCCGACTGCATGGAATGATGTGGAATATGACTATACCCCAAAACTTGCTTTTAGATGAAATCTTCAGACACCTAAACTTCACCTCCTCCATGCACCAAAGGAAAAGAGAATGACTGAGAGTTGTAGGTAAGGAAGTGATACTTAACAGTTTAACTGTGGTGCTCTTTGCCTCCTCCTGCTGGCCAGGAGTGGTATTCCCAACAGTAATTACTCAAGCCGTGGACTCACCATATCTTAGGAAAGAATTTTTTTTTTTAATTTCCCCCCATTTTCAGTATTCAATTTCTACTTATTATTTTATATACCTATAAAGGGTATCACTAGAAAGGCCTGTTTGTCTGTTAAAACATAGTGTATAATATGAGTTTACTTAATAAGAGAGCAGACAATTAAGCAGACAATTAAAGTGAAACCAACAGTGATCAAAAATGCTTTTTAAATGTCTTATTTTATTAAGCAGTGTGCTGTTATGTGTATGTCTCTATTTTGCATGCGGAAATGTAGGGTATGTCCCATTAGCGACTAACAGCTCTCAAAAGAAAATTTGCCTTTAGAAGACCCTGTAACAGACCTTGTACAACTGACAGATCTTTTCAGACAACGTCGTCTGGGCACAGAGCATTAGAGAATTGAGGTCTTAAAGGGACAGTCAAATCCAATTTTTTTTAATGATTCACATAGGGCGTGTAATTTTAAACAACTTTCCAATTTACTTTTATCACCAATTTTGCTTTGTTCTCTTGGTATTCTTAGTTGAAAGCTAAACCTAGGAGGTTCATATGCTAATTTCTTAGACCATGAAGGCTGCCTCTAATCTAAAAGCATTTTAACAGTTTTTCATCACTAGAGGGCATTAGTTAATGTGTTTCATATATATAACATTAAGCTCATGCACGTGAAGTTACCGTGGAGTAAGCACTAATTGGCTAAAATGCAAGTCTGTCAAAAGAACTGAAATAAGGGGGCAGTTTGCAGAGGCTTAGATACAAGGTAATCACAGAGGTAAAATGTGTATTAATATACCCATGTTTTCTGTGCAAAACTGGGGAATGGGTAATAAAGGGATTATCTATCTTTTTAAACAACAAAGATTCTGGTGTTGACGGTCCCTTTAAATATTTATGCTGATTTTGTTTTGATTAAAAGTGTTTCTCAATTTTCTTCTCTGGCCCTCTGTGTAAATAAAAAAATACATTCCGGTGAAATGGATGGATAATCATGCCCTTGGATCACTAAAACTGGATACTGATTTTGTAAATATTTTTTTCTTCCTGTAACTGTGTCTGTGGATATGAAACTTAGCACTCATTTTAATGTATTAGAGATTAGATAATGATTTCTAATAAAAATAATATATTATATTCACTGAGGTATGAATGCACACTGGCATTATTTAGGACATACAATTTGCCATAATAACTTACCCACTGCTTTTTCTTGGTCTGAGAGATTAGTTGCTTGTGCTGAGCTGCTAGTTTTTTAATTTCTTCTACAAATTCTTCTTTACACTTTTCTTTCACCTGCTTACACTTTTTGTCCATCTCCCCCTGCGCATTTGCTACAGCTTTGTTAACCGCTTGTTTTTTTTCCTCTTCCATTTCTGTTCGCAGCTACAAAGAAAAATCGAATTAAAAAAAAATTGCTTAATAGTATAGACCATTAGGTAAGAATTTATTTCAATTAGAGTTCCTATGGCTGCTTTACATTTAGAGGCTGATGAAAATCAGCTATAAAATGTAAGGTATTTAAGCATAACTGATGCAAAAAGACAAGCTGAGCATATAACAATTCTATGCCCGAGAGTCTTATAAAACTGGGCAACTCCACTAATAAAGCAGCGTGTGGCTTTATAGTATATAGACTAAGCAATGACCAAAGCAAATTATCTGCAGCTTTTTAGCAAACCGCATTATTCTCATGCTTGTCAGTGAATGACTTGTTATTTCATTAGTGACACTAATTACTTCTTTACTATAATCTGCCTCCGATAATGGTTATATATAAACATTTAATATTCTTGCACTTCATAGGAAAACTGAAGAAAGACGAAGCAATGGTATTTCTGCATCTTATTTCAGATTATAATTCATATTTTACAATTAACTTTGTAAAAGGATTAAACAAGTAATATAAAGAAAAAAAAAATTTCAATGAAAGTAAAACTCAGCAGTCTTACCAAAAAAAAATCTAATAAAAACCAAAATAGAGAATATAGTCTAGAAAATAGATGGGGCTTTCAAATTGCATTAATTTGCTTATAAAACGTTCAGTATTGATCTGAGGGAAAACGACCATTGCATTTAGTCTGTATTTACCTTCTCAAGTGCCTCTCGTACTACTCTTTCCGTCTCCCTCTTATTGTCAGTACTCATTCTTTCCTTGAACTCATTGAAGATCTTGCTATACTTGTCATGGCACATGTTCTGGCATGACCCATCGTTACTGGTTTGTGTACTGCGGTGCAGCATTCGCGGTGAGGAGGCACTTATCTTCTTGGTTTGTGTGCTGACTGACACCTTCTCTACTGGAGGTGGAAGAGAAGGGATTTCTTGACTTGAGCTGACTGCTTCAGTTTCAGGTTCTGGTTCCTAAAAAGTGATATTCAATTCATTAGTGCACAGGAACTTATTTACCAGACACTGTAGCCTGAAGGACTTTCCTGACAAAAGATGCCTCAAAGACGCAAAAACATCAAATGATTAAACTTAGAGAAAGTAAGTAAATAAGATCAGATTGGTGCTTTACAAATCTGATACACAAAAACATAATTCCTAAAAACCCCAGGTGTAATGGTTCATGGACTCTCACCACCATATGAAGAAAACTGCACATTACAAGCAACAATATAAATATATATAATATATATATATATATATATATATATACACACATACAGTATATATATTATCTATCTATCTATCTATCTATCTATCTATCTATCTATCTATCTATCTATCTATCTATCTATCTATCTATAAACACACAAAGTAAACATCTTATCTGACTGATTCAGTTTGGAATAAAGTATGGGAGCAGAAGCCAAATTTATTTTTATAATGAATTGTATGATTTCACCATCTCCTTATGACATTACTGGTCTTATAAGACAAGCACACGAAACTCGCTCCACTGCCCTAAAGTAATGAAGAGAAATTTTTTTTAAATTGTTGTAGACTGTAGATTGGTCTCTGTTGGAATTTTAAATTACATTATATTTGTTCCTCTGCATAAAAATAAAACATAATTTATGTAAGAACTTACCTGATAAATTAATTTCTTTCATATTAGCAAGAGTCCATGAGCTAGTGACGTATGGGATATACATTCCTACAAGGAGGGGCAAAGTTTCCCAAACCTCAAAATGCCTATAAATACACCCCTCACCACACCCACAAATCAGTTTAACGCATGGCCAAGAAGTGGGGTGATAAGAAAAAAGTGCGAAAGCATAAAAAATAAGGAATTGGAATAATTGTGCTTTATACAAAAAAATCATAACCACCACAAAAAAGGGTGGGCCTCATGGACTCTTGCTAATATGAAAGAAATGAATTTATCAGGTAAGTTCTTACATAAATTATGTTTTCTTTCACGTAATTAGCAAGAGTCCATGAGCTAGTGACGTATGGGATAATGAATACCCAAGATGTGGATCTTCCACGCAAGAGTCACTAGAGAGGGAGGGATAAAATAAAGACAGCCAATTCCGCTGAAAAAAATCCACACCCAAAACAAAGTTTAAATCTTATAATGAAAAAAACTGAAATTATAAGCAGAAGAATCAAACTGAAACAGCTGCCTGAAGTACTTTTCTACCAAAAACTGCTTCAGAAGAAGAAAACACATCAAAATGGTAGAATTTAGTAAAAGTATGCAAAGAAGACCAAGTTGCTGCTTTGCAAATCTGATCAACCGAAGCTTCATTCCTAAACGCCCAGGAAGTAGAAACTGACCTAGTAGAATGAGCTGTAATCCTTTGAGGCGGAGTTTTACCCGACTCGACATAAGCAAGATGAATCAAAGACTTTAACCAAGACGCCAAAGAAATGGCAGAGGCCTTCTGACCTTTCCTAGAACCGGAAAAGATAACAAATAGACTAGAAGTCTTTCGGAAATTTTTAGTAGCTTCAACATAATATTTCAAAGCTCTAACTACATCCAAAGAATGCAACGATCTTTCCTTAGAATTCTTAGGATTAGGACACAATGAAGGAACCACAATTTCTCTACTAATGTTGTTAGAATTCACAACCTTAGGTAAAAATTTAAAAGAAGTTTGCAACACCGCCTTATCCTGATGAAAAATCAGAAAAGGAGACTCACAAGAAAGAGCAGATAATTCAGAAACTATTCTAGCAGAAGAGATGGCCAAAAGAAACAAAACTTTCCAAGAAAGTAATTTAATGTCCAGCGAATGCATAGGTTCAAACGGAGGAGCTTGAAGAGCCCCCAGAACCAAATTCAAACTCCAAGGAGGAGAAATTGACTTAATAACAGGTTTTATACGAACCAAAGCTTGTACAAAACAATGAATATCAGGAAGACCAGCAATCTTTCTGTTAAAAAGAACAGAAAGAGCAGAGATTTGTCCTTTCAAGGAACTTGCAGACAAACCTTTATCCAAACCATCCTGAAGAAACTGTAAAATTCTAGGAATTCTAAAAGAATGCCAAGAAAAATGATGAGAAAAACACCAAGAAATGTAAATCTTCCAGACTCGATAATATATCTTCCTAGATACAGATTTACGAGCCTGTAACATAGTATTAATCACAGTCAGAGAAACCTCTGAGAATCAAGCGTTCAATCTCCATACCTTCAAATTTAAGGATTTGAGATCCTGATTGAAAAAAGGACCTTGCGATAGAAGGTCTGGTCTTAACGGAAGAGTCCACGGTTGGCAAGTGGCCATCCGGACAAGATCCGCATACCAAAACCTGTGAGGCCATGCTGGAGCCACCAGCAGAACAAACGAGCACTCCTTTAGAATCTTGGAAATTACTCTTGGAAGAAGAACTAGAGGCGGAAAGATATAGGCAGGATGATACTTCCAAGGAAGTGACAATGCATCCACTGCCTCCGCCTGAGGATCCCTGGATCTGGACAGATACCTGGGAAGCTTCTTGTTTAGATGAGAAGCCATCAGATCTATTTCTGGAAGTCCCCACATTTGAACAATCTGAAGAAATACCTCTGGGTGAAGAGACCATTCGCCCGGATGTAACGTTTAGCGACTGAGATAATCCGCTTCCCAATTGTCTATACCTGGGATATGAACCGCAGAAATTAGACAGGAGCTGGATTCCGCCCATACCAGTATTCGAGATACTTCTTTCATAGCCAGAGGACTGTGAGTCCCTCCTTGATGATTGACATATGCCACGGTTGTGACATTGTCCGTCTGAAAACAAATGAACGACTCTTTCTTTAGAAGAGGCCATGACTGAAGAGCTCTGAAAATTGCACGGAGTTCCAAAATATTGATTGGTAATCTCACCTCCTGAGATTCCCAAACCCCTTGTGCTGTCAGAGACCCCCAAACAGCTCCCCAACCTGTCAGACTTGCATCTGTTGAAATCACAGTCCAGGTCGGAAGAACAAAAGAAGTCCCCTGAACTAAACGATGGTGGTCTGTCCACCACGTCAGAGAGTGTCGTACAATCGGTTTTAAAGATATTAATTGAGATATCTTTGTATAATCCCTGCACCACTGGTTCAGCATACAGAGCTGAAGAGGTCGCATGTGAAAACGAGCAAAGGGGATCGCGTCCGATTCAGCAGTCATAAGACCTAGAATTTCCATGCATAAGGCTACCGAAGGGAATGATTGAGACTGAAGGTTTCGACAAGCTGAAACCAATTTTAGACGTCTCTTGTCTGTCAGAGACAGAGTCATGGACACTGAATCTATCTGGAAACCTAAAAAGGTTATCCTTGTCTGAGGAATCAATGAACTTTTTGTTAAACTGATCCTCCAACCATGTTCTCGAAGAAACAATACAAGTCTATTCGTATGAGATTCTGCTAAATGTGAAGACTGAGCAAGTACCAAGATATCGTCCAAATAAGGAAATACCACAATACCCTGTTCTCTGATTACAGACAGAAGGGCACCGAAAACCTTTGTAAAAATCCTTGGAGCTGTTGCTAGGCCAAACGGCAGAGCCACAAACTGGTAATGCTTGTCTAGGAAAGAGAATCTCAGAAACTGATAGTGATCTGGATGAATCGGAATATGCAGATATGCATCCTGTAAATCTATTGTGGACATATAATGCCCTTGCTGAACAAAAGGCAGAATAGTCCTTATAGTTACCATTTTGAATGTTGGTATCCTTACATAATGATTCAATATTTTTAAATCCAGAACTGGTCTGAAGGAATTCTCCTTCTTTGGTACAAAGAAGAGATTTGAGTAAAACCCCAGCCCCTGTTCCAGAACTGGAACTGGCATAATTACTCCAGCAACTCTAGATCAGAAACACATTTCAGAAATGCTTGAGCCTTCACTGGATTTACTGGGACACGGGAAAGAAAAAATCTTCTTGCAGGAGGCCTTATCTTGAAGCCTATTCTGTACCCTTGTGAAACAATGTTCTGAATCCAAATATTGTGAATCGAATTGATCCAAATTTCTTTGAAAAATCGTAATCTGCCCCCTACCAGCTGGGCTGGAATGAGGGCCGTACCTTCATGTTGACTTGGGAGCTGGCTTTGGCTTTCTAAAAGGCTTGGATTTATTCCAGACTGGAGATGGTTTCCAAACTGATACCTCTCCTGTAGGGGAAGGATCAGGCTTTTGTTCCTTATTGTGACGAAAGGAACGAAAGCGATTAGTAGACCTAAATTTACTTTTAGATTTTTTATCCTGTGGTAAAAAAGTTCCTTCCCCCCAGTAACAGTTGAAATAATAGAATCCAACTGTGAACCAAATAATTTATTACCCTGGAAAGAAAGGGAAAGCAAAGTTGACTTAGAAGACATATCAGCATTCCAAGTTTTAAGCCATAAAGCTCTTCTAGCTAAAATAGCTAGAGACATATACCTGACATCAACCCTAATGATATCAAAGATGGCATCACAAATACAATTATTAGCATGTTGAAGAAGATTAACAATGCTATGAGAATTATGATCTGTTACTTGTTGCGCTAAAGCTTCTAACCAAAAAGTTGAAGCTGCAGCAACATCCGCTAAAGATATAGCAGGTCTAAGAAGATTACCTGAACATAAGTAAGCTTTTCTTAGAAAGGATTCAATTTTCCTATCTAAAGGATCCTTAAAGGAAGTACTATCTGCCGTAGGAATAGTAGTACGTTTAGCAAGAGTAGAGATAGCCCCATCAACCTTAGGGATTTTGTCCCAAAACTCTAATCTGTCAGATGGCACAGGATATAATTGCTTAAAACGTTTAGAAGGAGTAAATGAATTACCCAAATTATTCCATTCCCAGGAAATTACTTCAGAAATAGCATCAGGGACAGGAAAAACTTCTGGAATAACTACAGGAGATTTAAAAACCTTATTTAAACGTTTAGATTTAGTATCAAGAGGACCAGATTCCTCTATTTCTAATGCAATTAAGACTTCTTTAAGTAAAGAACTAATAAATATGAAGATTTATCAGCATCAACCTCTGAACCAGAGGAATCATTATCAGAATCAGAATGATGATGTTCATTTAAAAATTCATCTGAAAAATGAGAAGTTTTAAAAGACCTTTTACGTTTACTAGAAGGAGGAATAACAGACATAGCCTTCTTAATGGATTTAGAAACAAAATCTCTTATGTTAACAGGAACACTCTGAGTATTAGATGTTGATGGAACAGCAACAGGTAGTGTAACATTACTAAAGGAAATATTATCTGCATTAACAAGTTTGTCATGACATTCATTACAAACAACAGCTGGAGGAACAGATACCACAAGTTTACAGCAAATACACTTAACTTTGGTAGATCCAGCATCAGGCAGCGATTTTCCAGAAGTATCTTCTGATTCAGGGTCAATCTGAGACATCTTGCAATATGTAATAGAAAAAACAACATATAAAGCAAAATTGATCAAATTCCTTAAATGACAGTTTCAGGAATGGGAGAAAAAATGCCAGTGAACAAGCTTCTAGCAACCAGAAGCAAATAAACAATGAGACTTAAATAATGTGGAGACAATAATGACGCCCATATTTTTTAGCACCAAAAAAGACGCCCACATTATTTGGCGCCTAAATGCTTTTAGCGCCAAAAATGACGCCACATCCGGTAACGCCGACACTTTTGGCGCAAAAAACGTAAAAAATGACGCAACTTCCGGTGACAAGTATGACGCCGGAAATAACAAAGAAATTTTTTTGCGCCAAAAATGACGCAATAAAATGAAGCATTTTCAGCCCCCGCGAGCCTAACAGCCCACAGGGAAAAAAGTCAAATTTTAAGGTAAGAAAAAAATTGATTATTCAAATGCATTATCCCAAATAATGAAACTGACTGTCTGAAATAAGGAATATTGAACATCCTGAATCAAGGCAAATAAATGTTTAAACACATATATTTAGAACTTTATATAAAAGTGCCCAACCATAGCTTAGAGTGTCACAAAAATAAGACTTACTTACCCCAGGACACTCATCTACATGTAGTAGAAAGCCAAACCAGTACTGAAACGAGAATCAGTAGAGGTAATGGTATATATAAGAGTATATCGTCGATCTGCAAAGGGAGGTAAGAGATGAATCTCTACGACCAATAACACATCCCTCTGACATTCACTGCACGCTGAGAGGAAAACCGGGCTCCAACCTGCTGCAGAGCGCATATCAACGTAGAATCTAGCACAAACTTACTTCACCACCTCCACAGGAGGCAAAGTTTGTAAAACTGATTTGTGGGTGTGGTGAGGGGTGTATTTATAGGCATTTTGAGGTTTGGGAAACTTTGCCCCTCCTGGTAGGAATGTATATCCCATACGTCACTAGCTCATGGACTCTTGCTAATTACATGAAAGAAATATATATATATACACACACACACACACATATACTGTATATGTGTATATATATATATATATATATATATATATATATACATACACATATACATAAATATATATATATATACATATATATACACACACACACACACACAAATACATATATATATATATAAAACAAAATTGTATGCTTATCTAATAAATTATTTTCTTTCGGGATGATAAGAGTCCATAGGAAATCCATAACATGTAGGATATAATTCCCGCCACTAGGAGGAGGCCAAGAACCCACATAAGAGCTTTAATCCCTCCCTCCTCCCATCTCTCCTCAGTTTAATGTATAGCCAAGCAGAACAAAAGGAAACAGATCAGTAGGAAAGACAAAAGCAGGGTCTACAGAGGTTGCCTATAAATTTGAAATGGGCGGGGCCTATGGACTCATCATCCTGAAAGAAAAAAAAGTTATCAGGTAAGCATACATTTTGCTTTCTTTTATAGGATGATAAGAGTACAGTACATAGGAAATCCATAAAATGTGGGATTTAATACTCAAGTTGAGAGACCATGTTAAGGAAAGGGAGGGACAAAGTAAGGTAGCTCCTTTTTGCCGGACATTGTGGCCTATAGGACTTTCCTCCCTAAAGCCATTTCTGGAGAAGCAAAAAAAACAAAACAGTAAAATTTGGACAAAGTATGCAGAGAAGACTAAGTTGCAGTTTTGCAAATCTGCTTGCTTCAAGGATGCATCATTTTTGAAAGCCTAGGAAGTAGCAACTGATCTGATAGAATAAATTGTTATACGCTTAGGGGGAGACTTTTCTGCCACCACGTAAACTTTATGAATGACCTGCTTAAGCCAAGAGGCTAATGCTATGGCAGTAGCCTTCTGACCTTTATGAGAATCAAAATAGTGAACAAATAGACTATCAATTCGTCTTAAATCTTTAGTAGCTTGAAGATAAAACTTTACAGCTCTAAGAACATCAAGATTGTGAAAAAGCTGTTCCTTGGAGTTAGTAGGATCTGGACATTAAGTAGGAACAACAATTTCCTTGTTAATGTTTTCTGAAGAGAGAACGTTAGGAAGAAAGTCATACTTAGTACAAAGAACTGCCATATATTTATGAAAAATCAGAAAATGAGATTCACAAGATAAAGAAGATTCAGAGACTCTTCTAGCAGAGGAAATGGCTAGAATAAAAATAACTTTCCAGGAGAATTGCTTGATATATATGCTGTTCATATTTTCAAAAGGAGGGCCTTGCAGAACACAAAGAACTAAATTCAAATTCCAAAGTGAGAGATAGGTCTCACAACTGGCCTAGTTCTCGTCAGTGCCTAGACAAAAGTCTGAACATCAGTAAGTTTGGCTAACCTTTTGAGAAAGAGAACTGATAAGGCAGAAATTTGACCTTTTAAAGAACAGAATTCTAGGAATGCCAGGAGAAACCTCTGGAAGAACACTATTCAAAGTATACCTTTGAAATCTTATGATAAATCTTTTGGGTCACAGGTTGCAACAGAATGTCAATTATTGAGTCTAAGAAACCTCTATGTGTCAGGACTAGGCATTCAAACTCCACGCCGTTAAACCTAGAGAATTGAGATCTGGATGGCCTAGAGGCTCTTGAGACAAAATATCTGCTTTTTTGGAAGAAGCCAAGAAGGAGAAGAGGACATCTGGATCAAGTCTGAGTACCATGTCCTGCAGTGACAAGCTAGGCCTATCAGGATTATGGAAGCAGGCTCCTATGTGATACGGGCAATAATTCTTGGAAGAAGAACAAATGGAGGGAGCAGAAAAGGCTAGACGAAAGTTCCATGGACACATAAAAGCATCTATCATTTGATTCTTGGATCTAGCACAATAAACTGGTAGTTTGTGATTCAAATGATAAGCCATCAGGCTCCATTTGGCATGTGTGTTCTGGGTGAACAGATTGACGGCTGAGATGATCCGCTTCTCAGTTCTTCACTCCTAGAATGTGAATCGCTGACAGGGAACATTGATTCTTCTCTGCCCAGGACAGACTCTGAGACACACCCTGCATTGCCAGAGCGCTGCAATTTCCCCCTTGATGATTTATATATGCCACCACCATGACATTGTCTGACTGGAAGAAAATGGATTCTCTTCCTTGAGAAGGGGCCAGAATGGAAGACCTTGAAGAATCGCTTGGAGCCCCAAGATGTTTATTGGTAACCTCCCCTCCAGAGGAGACCAAACTCCTTACGCCCTTCAAAAGTCCTAGACAGCACCCCAACCCAAAAGACTTGAGTCATTAGTCACAATTGCCCATGAAGGCTGAAAAAAGATGCCCCAAGGTACAAGGAAGGACTTTCCATCCACCATTAAATAGATTGTCTGACAGATGAATCCAGAACAATCTGCTGCTCCAATAGCAGATATATCTTTGCCCACTGATTTAAAATCAACAGTTGGAGAGTGGAAGTGAAAATGGGCAAATGAAACTGCGTCAGAAGCCACTATCATAAGGCTTACTACCTCCATGCATTGGGCTACAGTCGGATAAGGAGAAAATTGAAGAAGATGGCATACCTTCTGAAGTTTGATTCTGTCAAGTAAAGGCACATCAATACTGAGTCTATGATTACTCACAGAAAAGAGACCTTCGTATTTGGATGCAAGGAGCTTTTTGGAACATTAATTCTCCAACCGTGATCCTGAAGAAAGCAAAGAAGCTTTTGAGCATGAGAAATTGCAAACAGCAGAGAAGGAGCCTGAACTAGAATATTGACAAGATAAGGGGTAATTGTATCCATCTTGAATGTAGGCCTTAAAAACTTGTTTAGGATCTTCTAGTCCAAGATGGGTCTGTGAGTCCATTCTTTTTTTGGGACAATTAAAAGATTGGATTTAAAACCTTGTCCTTGTTCTGAAACAGGTACTGGAACAATTACTCCCATTTCCTCCTGGACACATCTGATCAAGGCTGCTGCCTTCACAGGATTTTTGGGAACATGAGACAGATGAAATTGACCATGAGGAGGTCTGGATCAAAATCCCAGCCTGTAACCCTGGGATATGATTTTTTGAAGGGTCCTGGACTGAATGAAACCAGGCCTTCTGAAAAAAGACTCAATCTGTCCCCTACAGAAACAAATCTGGTGTGGGGGCAGCACATTCATGCAGTTTTGGAGTTGGACTTCTTGGACTATTTATTTTTGGCCCATGAAAAAACAGGTTTCTAGGCCGGCTTGGAGGTCTCTGACTTCTGAGAGGAGGAAGACTTCTGATCTCTTGAGGAGCAAAAGGAACTAAACTGGTTCTCCGACCTATTCTTTCCCTTAGATTTTTTTATCCTGAGGTAGGAAAGCTCCTTTACCTCCAGTAAAACAGCCTTAATAATAGAGTCCAGATCAAATACAAAAATAATCTTTCTTTAGAAAGTCATTAACCTATTCTTGGACACCATGTCTGCTGACCAAGATTTCAATCATAAAGTCCTTCTAGCAAAGACTGCCATGGACAGATTTTTAACATCAAAGTTGTTGATGTCCATTACTGACTGCGTAAATAAAAGCATTATACAGTTTGAGAACTCTAATGCAGTTCTGAAGATCCTCAACAGAAGATGGATCCGCAGCCAATTTAGATAAAGAATCGCACCATAAGGCCGCAGCCACACATGCAACTACCAATGCAGGTTTAAGAAGTCGTACTAGGAAAAGTTTTCTTAGGAAATACTCTAATTTGCGGTCTATTGGATCCCTAAAAGGAGTGCTATCTTCCATGAGGATAGTAGTGCATTTAAGCCAATGTAGGGATAGCTCCATTCACCTTGAGAAACGTTTCCTATAATTCCACATTCTGTTCAGGAGCAAACGGAATACCAGGCTTTTCCCACTCCTTGGTAGTGTAATCAGAAACCAAATCTGGAAACTGAAACACTTCAGGGATTTTAGGGGGAGCTTTGAAAATAACATTCAACAGATGGTTTGTTTTCAGTAGTTTTTTAAGTACCACATGTAATAAAGTACGAATATGCTCCACTTTAAAGCTGAAGGCAGAGTCAAATTTAGGGCAGGTACTGCATTTTGATATCCAGATGACAATTCCCCCTCTGAATCAGAAGATTCTGACTCCTCAGAATCAGAGCTTTGTAGGAGGTCAGGAATTTGAGATTGAGGGGAAGAAACTTGCATGTTCACATCAAGAGATGCAGACAAATACCCAGATTTGCATTTGCGCTTACTTGGTTTGGGGATCGCCACCAAATATTCTGTCATTGCTTTGTGCAGACTAGTTTTAAATTCAGTGGTAAAATCAGTAATTGCTACCTGTGTAATATATACTGGAGCTGGGCACAGGTCCTTAGTAATGATATTGGCTTGCAGCTGATTTGCATGCACAATATGAGGTATACAACTATTGCATAGCTGGTTAACCTGATATATTGGAACAGTTTTGCAAAGAACACAGAAAAATTGGGAAAAAAAATATTATCAGTAGAAGCGCTGACATAATTACAGGGGGGCAAAATACACACAGAGAGAAGCGCACTCTCAAGAACAAGCAACCAGTTAAAGAACTTTCCTGTAGTATATCAGTCTGATCCCGCCTATTAAGGTCAGTCAAGCATCGACATACCAGGCAATTCCTCTCTAAACAAGGAACACAGCAAATCCAGACGATTGTTGCGGACTTCATTGGGCTTCTTCAGTGAGGTGCAGCCATATTCGTCTAAGCACACTGAGCAAGAAGTTCACGTCTGGTTGCCCCTTTTTCCTTTAGAAACATGCGGCTAGATTACGAGTTGATTGGAACAGCCAATAGAATGCGAGCTCAATCCAATTGGCTGATTGGATCAGCCAATATTATTGAACTTCAATCCTATTGGCTGATTGCATCAGCCAATAGGATTTTTTCTACCTTAATGCCGATTGGCTGATAGAATTCTATCAGCCAATCAAAATCTAAGGGACGCCATCTTGGATGACGCCACTTAAAGGTATCTTCATTCAGCTTTAGTCGTCGGATGAAGAGGATGCTCCGCGTCGGATGTCTTGAAGATGGACCCGCTCTGCGACGGATGGATGAAGATAGAAGATGCCGTCTGGATGAAGACTTCTGCCCGTCTGGAGGACCACTTCGCCCGGCTTGGATGAAGACTTCTCCCGGCTTCGTTGAGGACTTCGGCCCGGCTTGGATGAAGACTTCTCCCGGTAAGTCGATCTTCAGGGGGTTAGTGTTAGGTTTCTTTAAAGGTGTTTTGGGTGGGTTTTATTTTTAGGTTAGGGCTAACTGCCCTTTATTGGCAATGCCCATCCAAATGCCCTTTTCAGGGCAATGGGGAGCTTAGTTTTTTTTAGTATTTTATTTGGGGGGGTTGGTTGTGTGGGTGTGTGGGTTTTACTGTTGGGAGGGTTGTTTGTATATTTTTTTACAGGTAAAAGAGCTGATTACTTTGGGGCAATGCCCCGCAAAAGGCCCTTTTAAGGGCTATTGGTAGTTTAGTTTAGGCTAGGTTTTTTTTGTTTGTTTATTTTAATAGGGCTATTAGATTAGGTGTAATTAGTTTAAATATCTGTAATTTGTTTATTATTTTCTGTAATTTTTTTTGTACTTTAGCTAATTTAATTTAGGTAATTGTATTTAATTTAGTTAATTTATTTAATTATAGTGTAGTGTTAGGTGTTATTGTAACTTAGGTTAGGTTTTATTTTACAGGTACTTTTTATTTATTTTAGCTAGGTAGTTATTAAATAGTTAATAACTATTTTATATTGTAGCTAGCTTAGGGTTTATTTTACAGGTAACTATTTAGTTTTAAATAGGAATAATTTAGTTAATTATAGTAATATTTATTTAGATTTATTGTAATTATATTTAAGTAACGGGGTGTTAGGGTTAGACAGGTTTAGGGGTTACTAACTTTTATATAGTGGCAGCGACGTAGGGGGCAGCAGATTAGGGGTTAATAAATGTAGGTAGGTTGCGGCGACATTGAGGGCGGCAGATTAGGGGTTAATAATATAATGTAGGTGTCGGCGATGTTGGGGCCGCAGATTAGGGGTTAATAAGTGTAAGATTAGGGGTGTTTAGACTAGGGGTTCATGTTAGGGTGTAGACATAAATTTTATTTCCCCATAGGAATCAATGGAGCTGCATTAAGGAGTTTTACGCTGCTTTTTTGCAGGTGTTAGGGACTTTTTCTCAGCCGGCTCTCCCCATTGATTCCTATGGGGAAATCGTGCACGAGCACGTACGACCAGCTCACTGCTGACTTAAGCAGCGCTGGTATTGGAGTGCGGTAATGAGAAAAATTTTGCTCAACGCTCACTTCTTGCCTTTTAACGCCGGGTTTCTGAAAACTCGGAATACCAGCGCTGCAGGTAAGTGTGCTTGTTAGCACCGCACAGCCTCTTTCGCAAAACTCGTAATCTAGGCCATAGAATTTGATGGTACATAAGAACCAAAAGGCCCATCAAGTCTACCCATATTACTTTTTACTTAACATAAACTTATGCACGTTCCAGGCATTTTTGAATAGCTTTACAGTCTTTGTGTTTACCACCTTAATTGGAAGTTTCTTCCATGAATCCACCACCCTTTCTGTAAAAAAATGCTTTCCTTACATTTTTCATGAATCTGCTACCCTTTCAATTAGGATTATGACACATTGTTTTGGCATTTGTTTTTTTTTGTATTTAGGGAGACATAGGGAGACATAATACACACAGAGAAAAGCACACTCTCAGGAACCAACAACCAGCTTAAAGGGACACTAAACCCAAAACATTTTCTTTCATGATTCAAGTAGAGAATACAATTTTTTTTTTAAATAGTTTTTATTGAGGTTTAGCTCATAACATGACAATGAAGCAGTATTTTAAAAGACATGTATCACAATATAAATACAAACATTGTCTAAGTATACATGCAAAGAATACAAAAAACTCCCCCCACAAAATTAACCTCATGGTTTCTATAGAAGTGTATCCCCATATAATATGTTAAACTAAGATATAAAGTGTTCACCCCCGATGGTATCTAGGGCCTCTCTTGGACCCCATGAAATAGCATTATAACCTGATGGGGGACTTTTTTTTTTTGGGGGGGGGGAGAGAGAAAAGAAAATAATAAAATGGCCACTCTTGGGCCCGAAATATGATCTAGAATTACAAATAACCAACATTAAATATAATAGGTTACAAAAACAAGTATTAGTCGCTATTGAGCCACTTATCTGTACAACATCTTGGAGTATATTCTCGTTAACTATCAACAGGTTACAGAAGACACCAGGCTATGACATGTATGTGTCCCCGAGTGGACCCAGGGGAATATTCTTCAAAGGGGAGACAGTGGATCAATCATATAAGGAAAGTTGACAGGGATACCCATAGTCTTTTTAGTACTTTTCCTATTCTATCCTATGGGCTTGGCCACTGTCTACAGAGTAAGGACTAATACTCAAACCCATATGAGGCTAAAAGGACTCTAGAAACTTGGGATCAGGATGCCTCTATTTATGATGTGAGACAGTTAAAATATATATTGCTTAAGGAAACTGTTGCATTGTTTCAAAGCCTGTGTAATATATCTTGTAAAAATTGCTAGAGATGTGTATCATGAGGGGTGTCACCATATAATAAACTAAATAGGACAGTCTATAATAGCTGAGGTTGCTAGCTTCCTGGTGCGCTGATACAGGTTACATGTACTGCAGTCCCTGCTTGTATATTTAATAGCTCCTGTACAGTGACTATGTAGGCGTCCTAAAAAATTTCTAGTACCAGAGTGGGAAGAGCCTAAGAAGTTAACAGCTATAGCTAAGTAATAAAGCCAATCCTAGCTATAAATATAGTCATATACAGCCATTAAAAAGGTAAATGTGATGAAGAAGCTTATGAGCTCTTAACAGTGACAATGAGGCTTATGTTAAAAGCATAATAGCATGTAGTTAATATTCTAACTTTAATCTTATTCTAAATGACCGGGGCCTCACCATCACCCTCCTGTGAAACCTATGCGCAATAGGTTTTCAAGAAGAGATAAAATAAGCTCTAGGGTACAAAACATTCACGTTCATATATATTAAACAGGACATAGGAAGTAGGCTTACATTTAGCATCCAAAAAGGATTAAAATATTATGAGCCGTAGTCCACTTATGAGACCTAGTCCCAGGCAGGTCCAGCATGCAAAAACAGAGTGAGAGTTGTGACAAAGCAATTTGATCATTTAATCACCTCAGTTCATGAAGTATTTTTTCCCCCTGCGCCAAACCTGTAGTACAGAACATCCCGTGTACTCTTAAGTGGGTGCCACCGGCGAGGTGGTCACTACAGTATTAGATAGGGCTACCAAAGGCAGCATGTATTTAGGTCACCGAGAACAAAAGGCTAATGTGAAGCTAGCCTTACTTTTACTTAAAGCTCAATTTTTCAGCTCCAAGCACAGGCAGTCCATAGCCCCGTAGAAGAATGTTTTTTCTCTTTTCCTCCATGTGCACCCAGTGGTAGAGTATGCAAGTTACTGTGTTGGGTCGTGTCTGAAAGCCCCCAGGGTCAAAAGTCCGGCAGAAAAGAAGAGAGTATATGCGGATCAACGGCTGGCTGAGAGATCCTAGAAAGATGCCCCATACTGATGATTGAACACTCGGTCTCGCTTTTTCCACAGGTAGGCAGTGATATGCACCGGAAGATTTCACAGTTGTGGCCCAAGTCTCCACAGTAATATTGTCGCGGTAGGCAGGTTGCGTCTCAGGTTGTTTCAGTTCCCCCACTGTCATTTTCCAACCACGGTCCTCCCGACATAACTCGCTGATATCTCTAGTGCAGCAGGAGAGGTGAGTCATGTCCGGGGACTGTCCTTGCTGTAGCGGTCTGCTGTTGCCTGGAAGCTTGTGGTTGTATCCCGGTCACGGCCGGGACGCCAGCTGGATCTTCGACCACTGCTGTAGAAGGATTAACAGGTGGGCTCAGATGTGATACTGCCATTGCCAAAGCTTGAACTTGAGGTACTGGGTTTGAGAAGCTATGGCTAGGCCCTTGGTAACCAGTAACTTCTTCCGTTTTCTCTGCCAGGTCTCCTGGCTTTGCGCAGCTGCGGCCAACTTGTCTAGCTAACACACGGAGGCCGTCCCATTCCGCTGCCAAAGTCTGTTGTATCCTCATATGGTGATCCAGCAGTAGCCTTGTTACGGCTGAGAGTATTGTTTCGGCGCCAGACGCCATCTTTAGCTGATATGTGCTGGTAAGGAAGGCTCTTAGTTCTCCTGCTATATAGTCTCAATAATAGTGATGGTATGACATAAACATAAGTAAGGTTGATATCAAAAATAAATATTTTGTCCAGTGTCTGTGCACTGCTTACCCGGCCTATTTTACTACCGGGGGGGGGGGGGGGGGTGTTGAGAACCTCTCTGTGAAGAGCTTGCCTTAGGCCTCAACACTCCGGATTGGTGCGCAACGTTGGTATTCTCAAGGGAAATACTTATTTCACTTTATCTTGATCTGTAGAATCTGTATATAAAGGTAATATAACTGGATGGTCATTTAATTCACTGATAACAGGCAGATTAACAGTGATCCACACGGAGCTCCCAATATTGCTACCATTCAAGGTGCTGCCCCAGAGAATACAATTTTAAACAACATTCCAATTTACTTCTATTATCTAGTTTGCTTTATTATTTAGCGATCCTTTGTTGAAGAAATAGCAATGCATATGGGTGAGCCAATCATACAAAGCATCTATGTACAGCAACCAATCAGCAGCTACTGAGCATATCTAGATATGCTTTTCAGCACAGTATATCAAGAGAATAAATCAAATTAGATAATAGAAGTAAATTAGAAAGTTGTTTAAAATTGCATGCTCTTTCTAAATCATAAAAGAAAAAATGTGGGTTTCATGTCCCTTTAACCCCTTAATGACACACGTCGTACAGGGTACGTCATACACAAACTGGTCTTTAAAGACCAGCGACGTACCCTGTACGTCGTTAGGGGTTTAAAGCAGCTGGAAGCGATCCTGATTGCTTCCAGCCGCTTTCAAGGTATTCCTTGATGACTCAATATTGAGGCATCACTGCAATATCTGTTTTGGCACACCAATGCAGAGAGGGCCACTCTCTGCATTGGTGCCGATCGTTGGTGGGTGGGAGCAGCTGCAGGGAGGTGGGTGGGCGGCCCATCACTGGACTAGTTCCGGCAAGGTGGTCGGAGCGTTCGCGCGTGCACAAGGCGCGTGTGCGGGTGCACGAGGGATGTGAGTGTGCATGCACAAGGGGCGTGCACGATCACTAGTATTTCTATGGGAGAGGGAGGAGGGAGAGGGAGGAAGAGGGGAAATATTTCTTTGTAAAGGGAATCTGGGAGTGGCAGCTACACTACAGAAAAATGGGGTTAAATGAAAAATAAAATTAAAAAAGCTCATTTATTTAAGAAATTGGGTACTGGCAGGCAGCTGCGAGTACCTAAAATGGCCACAAATAGGAAGAGGGGGGAGGTAAAGAGAGCTGTTTAGGGGGGATCGTGGAGGTTGGGGGGTTAGGGGGGGAACCTACACTGCAGAAACTATGAATGTATTTAAAAAAAAATGCTTACAAAAAAAAAACGGACTTTCTGCGAGTACTTAAGATGGCGGTGACAATTGTGGGATGGGGAGGGAATAGAGCTGTTTGTGAGAGGTCAGGGAGGAATCAGGGGGGGATGTGTCAGGTGGGAGACTGATCTCTACACTAAAGCTAAAGTTAACCCTACAAGCTACCTAATTAACCCCTTAACTGCTGGGCATAATACAAAGTGTGGAGCGCAGGGATATTTAGCTGCCTTCTAATTATCAAAAAGCAATTTAAAAGCCATATATGTCTGCTATTTCTTAACAAAGGGGATCCCAGAGAAGCGTTTACAACCATTTGTGCCATAATTGCACAAGCTAATTGTAAATAATTTCAGTGAGAAACCTAAAGTTAGTGAAAAAGTCAGCAAGTTTTTTTATTTGATCGCATTTGGCGGTGAAATGGTGGCATAAAATATACCAAAATGGGCCTAGATCAATACTTTGGGTTGTCTACTACACTACACTAAAGTTAAAATTACACCTACAAGCTACCTAATTAACCCCTTCACTGCTAGACATAATAGACGTGTAATGCGCAGCAGCATTTAGCAGCCTTTTAATTACCAAAAATCAACGCCAAATCCATATATGTCTGCTATTTCTCAAGAAAGGGGATCCCAGAGAAGCATTTACAACCATTTGTGCCATAATTGCACAAGCTGTTTGTAAATAATTTCAGTGAGAAACCTAAAGTTTATGAAAAAGTTAGTGAAAAATTTAGTGATTTTTTTTATTTGATTGCATTTGGCAGTGAAATGGTGGCATGAAATATACCAAAATGGGCCTAGGTCAATACTTTGGGTTATCTACTAAAAAAAATATATACATGTAAAGGGATATTCAGGGATTCCTGACAGATATCAGTGATCCAATGTAACTATTGCTAATTTTGAAAAAAAAAAATGGTTTGGAAATAGCAAAGAGCTACTTGTATTTATGGCCCTATAACTTGCAAAAAAAAGCAAAGAACATGTAAATATTGGGTATTTCTAAACTCAGGACAAAATGTAGAAACTATGGGTGTTTTTTGGTGGTTGTAGATGTGAAACAAATTTTGGGGGTCAAAGTTAGAAAAAGTGTGTTTTTTTTCAATTTTTTCCTCATATTTTATAATTTATAGTAAATGATAAGATATGATGAAAATAATGGTAGGTATCTTTAGAAAGTCCATTTAATGGCGAGAAAAACGGTATATAATATATGTGGGTAAAGTAAATGAGAAAGAGGAAAATTACAGCTAAACACAAACACAGCAGAAATGTAAAAACTAAATTTATGCTTACCTGATAAATTACTTTCTTTTACGATATGACAAGTCCACGTATTTCATCCTTACTTGTGGGATATTAACCTCCTGCTAACAGGAAGTGGCAAAGAGCACCACAGCAGAGCTGTATATATAGCCCCTCCCCTTCCCCTCCACCCTCACTCATTCGGCCGAAGGTTATAGGAAGAGAAAAGGAAAGGCTAAAAAGGTGCAGAGGTGACTGAAGTTTTAAAAAAATAAAATAAACCTGTCTTAAAATAACAGGGAGGGCCGTGGACTCGTCATATCGTAAAATAAAGTAATTTATCAGGTAAGCATAAATTTAGTTTTCTTTTACAATGATATGACGAGTCCACGGATTTCATCCTTACTTGTGGGAAACCAATACCAAAGCAATAGGACACGGATGAAAGGGAGGGACAAGACAGGAACCTAAACGGAAGGCACCACTGCTTGAAGAACCTTTCTCCCAAAGATAGCCTCAGAAGAAGCAAAAGTATCAAATTTGGAAAAAGTGTGAAGGGACGACCAAGTCGCAGCCTTACAAATCTGTTCCACAGATGCATCGTTTTTAAAAGCCTATGTGGAAGCCACAGCCCTAGTAGAATGAGCCGTAATTCTTTCAGGAGTCTCATATGCCAGGGGTATGATACTTCTCAGCCAAAAAGAAAGAGAGGTAGCCGTAGATTTCTGACCCCTACGCTTTCCAGAATAAACAGTGAATAATGAAGATGATTGACAGAAATCCTTAGTTGCCTGTAAGCAAAACTTTAAGGCACGGACCACGTCCAAGTTATGTAACAGACGCTCCTTCTTAGAAGAAGGATTAGGACACAAGGAAGGAACAACAATTTCCTGATTAATATTCTTATTCGAAACAACCTTAGGAAGGAACCCAGGTTTGGTATGTAAAACCACCTTATCAGAATGAAATATGAGATAAGGCGAATCACACTGTAATGCTGAAAGCTCAGAAACTCTTCGAGCAGAAGAAATAGCAACCAAATACAGAACTTTCCAAGATAATAGTTTAATATCTATGGAATGCATAGGTTCAAATGGAACCCCTTGCAGAACTCGAAGAACTAAATTCAAACTCCAGGGAGGAGTAATAGGTCTAAATACAGGCTTAATTCTAGATAGAGCCTGACAAAAAGACTGAACATCTGATACATTTGCCAAACATTTGTGAAACAGAATTGACAAACCTGAAATTTGTCCTTTAAGGAACTTGCTGATAACCCTTTCTCCAATCCTTCTTGGAGAAAAGACAAAATCCTAGGAATCCTAACTTTACTCCATGAGTAACCCTTGGATTCACACCAATAAAGATATTTACGCCATATCTTATGATAGATCTTTCTAGTGACAGGCTTTCTAGCCTGTATCAAAGTATTGGTAACTGAATCAGAGAATCCTCGTTTTGATAAAATCAAGCGTTCAATCTCCACGCAGTCAGTTGCAGAGAAATTAGATTTGGATGTTGGAAAGGACCTTGAATGAGAAGGTCTTGTCTCAACAGAAGTTTCCACGGTGGCAGAGAGGATATGTCCACTACATCTGCATACCAAGTCCTGCGTGGCCACGAAGGCGCTATCAGGATGACTTATCTTGGAAGCTTGGCATTCTGACGAGATGCCATCAAATCCAATTCCGGTCTGCCCCTTCTGAGAATCAATGAGGCAAATACCTCCGGGAGAAGTCCCCCCCCCAAGATGAAAAGTCTGTCGACTTAGAAAATCTGCTTCCCAGTTCTCTACCCCTGGGATGTAGATCGCTGACAGATGACAAGAGTGGGCCTCTGCCCAACTGATTATCTTGGATACTTCTATCATCGCTAAGGAACTCCTTGTTCCCCCCTGATGATTGACATATGCCACAGTTGTTATGTTGTCCGACTGGAATCTGATGAATTTGGCCGAAGCCAACTGAGGCCATGCCTGAAGCGCATTGAATATTGCTCTCAGTTCCAGAATATTGATTGGAGCCTTGAGGGAGTTCCAAACTGCAACCCTGCCCAGAAGGCTGGCATCTGTTGTCACTATCACCCACGAGGGTCTGCGGAAACAAGTCCCCTGGGACAGATGATCTGGCGACAACCAACAAAGAAGAGAGTTTCTGGTCTCTTGATCCAGAATTATCTTTGGAGATAAATCTGCATAATCCCCATTCCACTGACCGAGCATGCACAGTTGCAGTGGTCTGAGATGAAAGCGCGCAAACGGAACGATGTCCATTGCCGCTACCATTAATCCGATTACCTCCATACACTGAGCCACTGATGGCCAAGGAATGGACAGAAGTGCTCGGCAAGTATTCAAAATCTTTGATTTTCTGACCGCCGTCAGAAATACTTTCATGGCTACCGAGTCTATCAGAGTTCCCAAGAAAGGAACCCTTGTCTGTGGAACAAGTGAACTCTTCTTTATGTTCACATTCCAGACGTGAGTTCTCAGAAAAGACAACACTGTGTCCGTGTGAGATTTTGTCAGCTGATACGTTGACACCTGAATCAGAATATCGTCCAGATAAGGCGCCACCGCTATCCCTTGTGGTCTGAGAACAGCCAAGAGACCCTAGAACATTTGTGAAGATTCTGGGTGCTGTGGCCAACCCGAAAGGAAGAGCCACGAACTGATAATGTTTGTCCAAGAAGGCAAACCTTAGAAACCGATGATGATCTTTGTGGATTGGAATATGAAGGTAAGCATCCTTCAAATCCACGGTAGTCATATATTAACCCTCCTGGATCATTGGCAAAATCGTTCGAATTGTCTCCATCTTGAATGATGGAAATCTTAGAAATTTGTTTAGACACTTGAGGTCCAAAATGGGTCTGAACATTCCCTCTTTTTTGGGGACCACAAACAGCTTTGTGTAAAGCCCCTGTCCCTGTTCCAATTTTGGAACAGGACAGATTACTCCCATAGTAAAAAGGTCTTTTACACAGCGTAAGACCGCCTCTCTCTTTATCTGGTTTGCAGATAATTTTGAAAGATGAAATTTCCCTCTTAGGAGAAAATCCTAAACATCTCTTGCCCAAGCCTGAGCAAAGAAAGAAAGTCTGCCCCCTACTAGATCCGGTCCTGGATCGGGGGCCAACCCTTCATGCTGCTTTGTGGAAGAAGAAGCGGGGGTATTATTCTGTTTACCCCTCATTTTAACCGACCTATCCTGAGGTAGGGCATGGCCCTTACCTCCTGTAATATCAGAAATGATCTCCTTCAACTCTGGCCCAAAAAGGGTCTTACCTTTAATGGGAATAGCTAAAAGCTTATGTTTTGATGACACATCATCAGACCAAGATTTGAGCCACAATGCTCTACGTGATAAAATAGCAAATCCTGCATTTTTTGCCGCTAATTTAGCAATTTGAAAAGCGGCATCAGTAATAAAAGAATTAGCTAGCTTAAGAGCCTTAATTCTATCTAGAATGTCATCTAATGGAGTCTCAACCTTAAGAGACTCTTCTAGAGCCTCAAACCAAAAAGCTACTGCAGTAGTTACTGGAACAATGCAAGCCGTAGGTTGTAAAGAAATCCCTGATTAACAAATAATTTCTTATCCATAGGATCCTTGAAAGCACAACTATCCTGAATGGGTATAGTAGTACGCTTAGCTAGGGAAGATATAGCTCCCTCTATCTTAGGGACCGTTTGCCATGAGTCCCGAATGGTATCTGATATAGGAAACATTTTATTAAAATTAGGAGAGGGAGATAACGGTATACCTGGTCTATCCCATTCCTTACTAATAATTTCCGAAATTCTCTTAGGAACCGGAAAAACATCAGTGTAAGTAGGAACTTCCAAATATTCATCCATTTTACACAATTTCTCTGGAGGAATCACAATAGGATCACAATCATCCAGAGTCGCTAAAACCTCCCTAAGCAACAGGCGGAGGTGTTCAAGCTTAAATTTAAATGACATAGCATACGAATCTGTCTGAGGCAAAACATTCCCTGAATCAGAAATTTCACCCTCAGACAGTAATTCCCTGATCCCCAACTCAGAGCACTGTGAGGGAACATCGGAAATAGCTAATAAAGCATCAGAGGATTCAGTATTTACATTAATACTTGACCTACTGTGTTTACCCTGCAACACTGGTAATTTAGACAATACCTCTGTAAGGATAGTTGACATAACTGCAGCTATCTCCTGCAGAGTAAAGGAATTAGACGCACTAGAAGTACTAGGCGTCGCTTGTGTGGGCATAAAAGTTTGTGACACTTGGGGAGAATTGGATGGCATATCCTGATTCTCTTCAGACTGAGAATCATCCCTAGGCACACTTACTTTATTTAAAATATGCTTTTTACATTGTAAAGCCCTTTCAGTACAAAAGTTACACAATGTTAGAGGGGGTTGCACAATAGCTTCTAAACACATAGAACAATGAGAAACCTCAATGTCAGACATGTTGAACAGACTAGTAATACCACAAAAGTCATTTAAAAACTTATTTATAGCATAAAATAAATATTAGAAAAAATGTGTACTGTGCCTTTAAAAAAAAGAAAAAGTGAAAAATATTTCCAAAATGCACAAAAAACGTTTAATTATTCCCAAATTTAACTTAATATCGTTGGTTAATCCAAAAATTACTGCACCCAGAAGCAAGGGCAGAAATAAGGTTTTAGAAGTACTTATAGCAACATGTAGTCAAAAGATAGATAAAAATACGCTCTGCTGTGGCGCCTACCTGCCCCCAGGGTACTTCAAATCAAGTTTCCAACCCTTCAGGCCAGCTACACAGTCCAGGAGCCACTGAGTTACTGTTTGCTGCTGCTAAGCCTGAAGAAATTGCGCCAAATTAGGCTCCGCTCCTTAAGGTCAAAAGTCAGAGTAGGTCCAAACAACAGCGCATGGAAATGCAGTTTTGCACTAAAATAAACATATACACACAATATAACCCTCAAGCATAAAACCAATAAGTTTTAAGTGCCAAAAAAAAAAAACATAAAACATCGTTTTTTATATGTCACATAATGCCCAAATATCAACTAATGATAAATATAAAATAGGGACTCCAGTAACACCCCTCTTATTAAAATAGGTTTTACTGCTTACCTCATTCCCATTCAGGGGAATAATGCCAGCCAGTTCTGATATACCAAGTCTCCTCAGAAAAAAAGGCTGCACATACCTTAATGCTGCTTGTAGCATGAAACCGGTCTCCACACTGAAGATGTCTCATGGTTACCTTCAGAAGTCTTGTGGGAACCAGCGTGGATCTTAGTTACAAATGCTAAGATCATCAAACCTCAGGGCAGAAATCTTCTTCCATATCCCCCTGAGGAAAATAGTATGCACCGGTACAATTTAAAATAAAAAACTTCTTGATTGAAGAAACTAAAACTAACTGTTAGGGAGGCCTGAGGGCAAGATTGAAAACCATTGTTCTATGGTGATTTACCACATGGGTGCACCTTCTAATTACATGGGGGGGGGGCAGACATAATAGACTCCATAAAAATATAATTAGGTCAGATCCCTAAATATTAAATTTTGAATTAAGTAGAGTCAGAAACTCTACTATAAAACCCAGTACCAATATACCTCAGTAAAATATAATAATAGCAATACACAGAGAAAGAATAAGAAGCTGCAGGAAAAAAAAACAGCTAATGTTGAAGAACCCCCCCCTCAGCAGCTTTTGAATGGGCTCCTACCTCCTCTAAAAGTTTTAGAATTGTCAGGAAAATCCATTAAAAAGATGTGACTGGAATACACTGAATCCAGGCTGGAGACAGGAGCTGTGGACAGGAGAAAGGTCGCCAAAGGAAGGGGCAGAGCCTGCCCAGAGCTGATCCCCGGCTTCAGCAGGCTCAAAAAAGTAAAAAAAAAGTTTAACAGTGAATAAATAAATAAAAAACTCCTAATGCAGGCTCCTCACCCCCTGCACTCCGGTAAGGACCACTGACTGCAGTGAGCAGCCAGTAGTTCTCTTTTTTCTTTCTTAAATACTAGCCAGTAGTTCTCTAAATGGGCCATACATCCATTTTTATAGAAATGCCAAAAATAGCTGCTGTGGGGGAAAGGGTCTAGATACTCTCCTGAGATCTAAAAAATAAGGCTATGGGTGGTTACTAACTGAAATAAAAAAAAGGTGTGTCTGCAGTTAGGTAGGCTAGGTCCCTTGGCTATGCGATACTCTTCTTATAGCCTGTGGGCTGTGTGAGTGTACCGCAAGTTGTCTGCAGCTGAATCCAGTAGAGAGCCCATCCAGTGCTGTACTGGTACAGCAGAGGATCTGAGATGAAATACCTTTAATCTCATAGGGGAGGCTAAGGGATATGTCCCCATGCCTGAGGTAGTTATGACTGAAATCCCATAGGGAGATACTGCGCACATAACCAGGTATTCCTATGCCCCTATATAATTCAGAGTGCTTGAATTCCTTTCTTCCTTCTTGCTGAATGACCAAATTCAGGGGTAATGAATCAATAAACATGTAGCTGGTACACCTCTATCTTCAACCTCACTCCTGGTAGGCCAAGGAGAGATGGGAGGTGGAAGGGATTAAAGCTTGTGTGGGTTCTTGGCCTCCTCCCAGTGGCGAGAATTATATCCCACATCATGGAGCCCTATGGAGTATCATCATTATACAAAATAAATATTATTTTTTTAGGCATTGTAGGTATTTACTGTTTAAGATTAATTTGTAAATGTCAGATTTGAAGTGTAAATTATACTGTTCTGCAAGCAGTACTTACAATCTATATTTTCATAAGAAGCAGAACTACTAATTGTAGAAACCAATAGGGAAGTTTCTGTTTATGCCATTTTATATCTAAGAAGAGAACAGACAAACAGTGGAAGAAATAGCAGTGGAGGGTATGAAATAACTGGGACACAAATGCGGAATAATAAGACAGCAGGGGGAAATATAACAGAGAATTGGTGAGGCATGGATAGCTACAAAAAATGAGTTGTGACACTGAGTACAAAAAGAAAATGGAAAAGGGAGAAAAAAGGTGACGTACTTGCAATTTTAATAAATAATTCTGAAGTGGCAGGAATGTTTAATATGCAAACAAACAACTTACTTCCTTTTTGGGTTCTACATTTTGATTGCGTCGACTTTTCTTAGCTCTTGTTTCCTGAGTTGCCTTAAGCTTGCAAAAAAAACACACACAAAAAAACATAATCAGTATATATAGTTATTTATTTTGATTTAAACTCTGTTTTCTAGCTCAGATTATATGGCAATTGGCAAACTATAACAATAAAATGTGCAGCCACCAATCAACAAATAGCACCCCGGTGCTATTAGCTATCTTTTTTAATAAAGGATACCTAAATAATGAAGCAAATTAGATCATATAAGTAAATTGGAAAGTTGTTTAAAATTGTATGCTCTATCTGAATCATCAAAGAACCAAATGGGTTTCCTGTCCATTTAATGAATTTAAAAAAATATTTTTAACATATTAAAAGTTTAAAAAACATGATTGATCAGTATACCCATATACAAATGACAGTAAGTTTGTTTAATATGTTATAAACACCACACATTAAACCCTTTAACCTATTTGGTATTTCAGTGATTAGCATCCACTATCGGTAATTCCAAGTGTGGTTGTGGGAAAATAGAGATCAAAACTTGTGTGAGTTAACAATGTTGACTGTGAAAGAAAAACGTAGACTGAAATCGACCCAATAGTTCTATGCAAACAACAGTGCAGTTACACACCAGAACATTTTCTTTATTGCACTTTTATACCCCTTTAATGGGAGAGTAACCTTGAGATTTTAATATAAAATGTTGTTATAAAAAACAACAACTTTCCAACATACTTGTATTATTCATTTCGCCCCATTTCATGTCACGTCTCAGAAGATATTTTTTATTCTTAGAGGTGGAAATGCACCCTGCTAATTGTTAATGCTAACTCAGCTATATGTTGTATGTATCCCTAATTGGCTTTAGCTGATTACAACTGCAAAACAATTCACTTTAAGTTTAAACTAACTTTATGACTGTGACCATCCTTATAGTCAGCAGTCCAGAGCCCAGATTGGCTCTTCAAATGGGGGGTTGGCTATTGACAGACAATTGCAGTAAAAACAAAATGTATGCTTACCTGATACATTTCTTTCTTTCCGGGCATGGAGAGTCCACAATTTTATTCTAATTACTAGTGGGTTATTCAACTGCTGGCCAGCAAAAGGAGACAAAGAGCACCCCAGCAGAGCTGTTAAGTGTCACTTCCCTTACCCATAATCCCCAGTCCTTTGGCCGAAGAAACACGGAAAAGGAAGATAACACAAGGGAATAGAGATGCCTGAGGTTATACAAAAAAAATGCAGACTTAAAAGTAAATAAGGGTGGGTCGTGGACTCTCCATGCCCGGAAATAAATAAATTTATAAGGTAAGCATAAATTTTGTTTTCTTTCCTTTGGCGTGGAGAGTCCACCATTTCATTCCAATTACTAGTGGGAACCAATACCCAAGCCAGAGGACACAGAATCAAAGGGAGGGAGAAAAAAAAAAGACCTAAACAGAAGGCACCACCACTTGAAGAACTTTTCTCCCAAGGAAAGCCTCAGCAGAGGCAAAAGTATCAAATTTATAGTATAAAAAAGAAAACTGACACCTTACATGTCAACTCAGAAGATCTCCCCTCAATATGAGGAAAGATAAAGTATTGTCCTTAAAACACTAAAAATCTAAAACATGAAATGGCCTCTCAATATAAGAGAAAAAACTAAGACATATAATAAATATTCTAGGTAAAGAATTAATATGTCGACAAGGAGAAGAAATCTCTTACTATAAAAGAGATTGCTAGCTTCACGAAAATTGAACTGCCAACCAATGGCAGTCAAAAGTCAAGACAATTAAGATGTCAAGAAATAAAAAGACATCTAGCCCCAGCAGTAAAACAAAACACCATTCTGGCATGAAAGTTCAAGAGCAAGATGTAAGGCAGTTGGACGAACCAAAAACCTTAAGAGGTTGTAGTCAGAAAACATGAAAAAATAACATGTCAACAAAAGAAGGATAACAAATATTGTATTCCTATAAACAAAAACAGGAATAAATATACTAATGTTCTAAAAACACGAGGACTCAAAGTATGATACATGAAATCATACAGGAGAAAATAACCTAATATTTGTAAACCCAAATATACACAGTAAGCTCTGTAAAGCACAGCAACATAACAGTACCCCTTAAACACCTAAAAGTACATCAATATACATTTGAATGACTATTAGGATAATGAAAAAGTCATCCTCCTGCCCATAGCTAAGAGAGGGAAATTTATCTTGCACCAAATCTCCCTTGGTGCATATAACTAAAGTGCACCAAAACACAGAGCATGGTTGAAAATACAGACCGCATCAAAAATAAAATTGCTGCGCAAAATTCCCTGAAGACTCTGAGGAGGAAAAATCTTATAACCTGCATTCTATAATCTTGTATCATAGGAAAAGAAACCTACTCTATAGACACACAAAGAGATCCCACATTAATAAAATGGAACCACTTAAAATGAGGGAGGAAGGTCAAAAAATTATACCAAGCACTGAAAAACTAAAGTGCACCCATTGAAAAAACTCTGGTATGGAGTCAATACCCCAGCGGAGATAACTCTCAGGAGCTATCTGAATAGAACAGCTGATATAGAGAGATGCCGAAAAAGGAGGCCACTAGTCAGTTACATACCTCCGTTACGGATCGCTCCCTAAGGGTTCAGGGCATATTAGTAGAAACCCTTAGCCTTAAGAGTATCAGCGTGCCAAAATGGCGGGGCAACTACGCAGATGAAATTAAAACTACACGCATCCTTTAAGAAAAACGGGTACATCTGTATTTGTACTGAAAAAATATTTCACAGCCGTGCCCAATTGTGTATAAAATGAATACCATCTTTGGGAAGTGAGAAACGTTTAGCACTGAGAGAGGGGTTCCTGACTACCCAGGGAAGAAATGTTTAGCACTGAGGGAGGGGTTTCTGACTGCTCAGGGTACCGTACAGGATTAGAAAATAACCCCTAGTTCTAAAAAGGGGTTTCATACTGAGGTCATATATAAATCCTAACTTGAAAGGATTATTGCAGACCCACATATATACCGGTTAACTGTTATCTCTACAGTTAAACCGATGTTGCCACTGAGGGATTTTACAGACTTTTTAGCTTTCACTGAAAAAAGGCCCCTTGATGTCCACCCACACAGAGAAAATAAGAACAAGTCCCTTACCCCCATCAGCCCTATTAGACAACAAGCCATGAGGGCAGGGATACAGGACTCACGGTTAGAAGTCTTCTTTCTTCTACACCAGCTGACAGATCCATACCACGTCTGACAGTGAGCTGGAGAATAAGAAAGAACAGAGTAACCAACCCTGGCTTTCTATAAAGGGGTAGCAATAATGTTAGAAACAAAGCAAAGACAACCTTGCCGCTTTCTAACTGCTAAGAGCCACCATTACTCTTACTAAAGAGATTGACATGGACACAGCATAGCCCCAATCATTGCTTGCAGGGAAGTACCCATAAAAGGATTAAATATCTTCAGACACCATCGCACATCCTCCATTGACAGAGGCAAAGAGAATGACTGGGGATTATGGGTAAGGAAAGTGACACTTAAAGTGTCAAAGCTAATTGAGTAAAAATAGTTTGCATAACATTTTTTTTAAAGAATTTTTAAATATAGGCAAAAATACTTAAAATAGCCATGCTGTCTGGACACTGTGCTCCACCCCTCTTATCAGTGTTTAGACACAGACATTGTATTTCACCTGAGTTCACAGCTTCTAGGCATGCTCCATCAGATAATCCCTATTCATTTGTGCATTTTACCAAAACAATAATGGATATAGCTACAGCCATAAAAGAAATTGTGTGGGGGGAGTTAGAGCTGTACAATTAAGAAACTTAAAAGAAAGGGTTAATGGCGAGGCACTGCAGTATAAATTTGCAGGTAAAGTAATTAATTTACATATTATTATATTTTGTCTCTATCTTAACTTGTTTTATGTCCATTTAACAGCTCTGCTGGGGTGCTCTTTGCCTCCTCCTGCTGGCCAGGAGTTGAATATCCCACTAGTAATTGGAATGAAATCGTGCACTCTCCATGCCATAGGAAAGAAAAGGATGTTATTTTTTCTTTAAAAACATTTAGACTTTTTCAATATATTATTCTATAGCAACACAACAGAAACGTCTTATAATTACTAGGTGTTTGCTGCCCCTTTAAATAAAGCTCCCAAGTTATGAAAAGATTGAACTTCTCAAGGATGGTGTAAATCTACCCATTTTGTTATATTTTGTTCTGTACTCTGAAAATGACGGGTATTTTAGAAATGTGCTTAACTGATATCAGTTCTGAAAGTTCCCGTTATTAGTATTTACAATACTATCTCACAGATAAAAGTCATTGGAAAAAAAAAAAAACCTGTTCATTGCTGGTTGAAGAGATACTGGATTCTGCTTCTTCTTCACCTTTGTCTTCTCCTTTAGATTTCCAGAATCGCCCTTCACGTAGAAAGCGCTGATGCAATTCTAGCTCATCACAGGCTTTTTTCCAACCCATGCTACGTTTAACATGAAGCTGGTGCACATTAACAGTGATTTCCTGAATATTTTCTGCTGGAATCCAGGCTCTGTCAAAAATCGTATTAAAACATGTAAGTTGGAGTGCACTTAATCTTACCTAGGCTGTGATAATGTAATAACTGCTACTGAAAAGTCACTTTCAGAACCAATAAAACAGTAGCATGCTAAAAAACGTAAGAGAAATACCTATGTAATGTTGCAGTTATTTGGAGCAACATGGATACATTTTAATCTTTTTTTATTTTTAATTTTTTTTCCATTTGTTTTTATAAAAAACAGAAACAAAATAAAAACAGAGGAGCTGCACATTCCCATATGTCTGTCAGTCAAATTGGTATAAGGGGGCAATAATGGTTGTGTTTTATTTATGCCTCATTCAGTGCCAGTGATTTCTTCTCTTGATTGACAGGCATTTTTAAATGTGCAGTGCTGCAATCATTAAAACAATAAATAAATCACTAGGAGTACACTTTGTTAACAAATCATATTGGTCATTTTGTTTTATCTATGTATTTACACATTAGTAGAGTACAAACAAATGTTTTAGTTCTTTTAATAGTCCTCTGTCATGTATATTATATAGATTATGACAATACCTCTGATGATGATGACCAAAGAAACGAACATCAACTTGATTGTCTTCCTTTTGCATAACTTTTGCTGGCCAAAACCCAAAACCTTTCATCTTGGCCCAAACTAATTCATGATTAGGTATCTATAACACAGATGGATTAAGATTTACACTCAGATTTGAGTTAAAACCCTGCAGCCATTCACTCACAGAAAAACTCTAGGAACAATAACAAATCTGAAGTTGCATGATATGTTGACATTTTCGTTGTATACTAAATTATCTTTTGACATTTATATATCTATAAAGTGCACTGCATAACCTTACCAATGTCAGTTCTTCACTATCTGTACAATGCACTTGATTTAACAAAGAGTGCTACCTTTAAAGATTATATTTTGTCAACGTTTAACAGCATTAGAACATAATGTGCACATTTGGGGCCAGATTACAAGCTAAGTGCAAAAACAGAATTTATGTTTACCTGATAAATTACTTTCTCCAACGGTGTGTCCGGTCCACGGCGTCATCCTTACTTGAGGGATATTCTCTTCCCCAACAGGAAATGGCAAAGAGCCCAGCAAAGCTGGTCACATGATCCCTCCTAGGCTCCGCCTTCCCCAGTCATTCGACCGACGTAAAGGAGGAATATTTGCATAGGAGAAATCATATGATACCGTGGTGACTGTAGTTAAAGAAAATAAATCATCAGACCTGATTAAAAAACCAGGGCGGGCCGTGGACCGGACACACCGTTGGAGAAAGTAATTTATCAGGTAAACATAAATTCTGTTTTCTCCAACATAGGTGTGTCCGGTCCACGGCGTCATCCTTACTTGAGGGAACCAATACCAAAGCTTTAGGACACGGATGATGGGAGGGAGCAAATCAGGTCACCTAGATGGAAGGCACCACGGTTTGCAAAACCTTTCTCCCAAAAATAGCCTCAGAAGAAGCAAAAGTATCAAATTTGTAAAAGTTGGTAAAAGTGTGCAGTGAAGACCAAGTCGCTGCCTTACATATCTGATCAACAGAAGCCTCGTTCTTAAAGGCCCATGTGGAAGCCACGGCCCTAGTGGAATGAGCTGTGATTCTTTCAGGAGGCTGCCGTCCGGCAGTCTCATAAGCCAATCTGATGATGCTTTTAAGCCAAAAAGATAGAGAGGTAGAAGTTGCTTTTTGACCTCTCCTTTTACCAGAATAAACAACAAACAAGGAAGATGTTTGTCTGAAATCCTTTGTAGCATCTAAATAGAATTTTAGAGCACGGACAACGTCCAAATTGTGTAACAAACGTTCCTTCTATGAAACTGGATTCGGACACAAAGAAGGTACAACTATCTCCTGGTTAATATTTTTGTTGGAAACAACCTTCGGAAGAAAACCAGGCTCAGTACGTAAAACCACCTTATCTGCATGGACCAGATAGGGCGGAGAACACTGCAGAGCAGATAACTCAGAAACTCTTCTAGCGGAAGAAATTGCAACCTAAAACAAAACTTTCCAAGATAATAACTTAATATCTACGGAATGTAAGGGTTCAAACGGAACCCCTTGAAGAACTGAAAGAACTAGATTAAGACTCCAGGGAAGAGTCAAAGGTCTGTAAACAGGCTTGCTTCTAACCAGAGCCTTAACAAACGCTTAAACGTCTGGCACAGCTGCCAGCCTTTTGTGAAGTAAAACAGATAAAGCAGAGATCTGTCCCTTCAGAGAACTCACAGAAAATCCTTTCTCCAAACCTTCTTGTAGAAAGGAAAGAATCTTAGGAATTTTTATCTTGTTCCATGGGAATCCTTTAGATTCACACCAACAGATATATTTTTTCCATATATTATGGTAAATTTTTCTAGTTACAGGCTTTCTAGCCTGAATAAGAGTATCTATTACAGAATCTGAAAACCCACGCTTTGATAAAATCAAGCGTTCAAACTCCAAGCAGTCAGTTGGAGGAAAACCAGATTCGGATGTTCGAATGGACCCTGAATAAGAAGGTCCTGTCTCAAAGGTAGCTTCCATGGTGGAGCCGATGACACATTCACCAGGTCTGCATACCAAGTCCTGCGTGGCCACACAGGAACTATCAAGGTCACCGAAGCCCTCTCCAGATTGATCCTGGCTACCAGCCTGGGAATGAGAGGAAACGGTGGGAATACATAAGCTAGGTTGAAGGTCCAAGGTGCTACTATTGTATCCAATAGAGTCGCCTTGGGATCCCTGGATTTGGACCCGTAACAAGGGACCATGAAGTTCTGACGAGAGGCCATCAGAACCATGTCTGGAATGCCCCATAATTGAGTTATTTGGGCAAAGATTTCCAGATGGAGTTCCCACTCCCCCGGATGCTCCTCCATCGCCAGGGAACTCCTTGTTACCCCCTGATGGTTGATATATGTAACAGTCGTCATGATGTCTGATTGAAACCTTATGAATTTGGCCTTTGCTAGTCGAGGCCAAGCCTTGAGAGCATTGAATATCGCTCTCAGTTCCATTATGTTTATCGGGAGAAGAGAGTCTTCCCGAAACCATAGACCCTGAGTTTTCAGGGGTTCCCAGACCGCGCCCCAGCCCACTAGACTGGCGTCGGTCGTGACAATGACCTACTCTGGTCTGCGGAAGCTCATTCCCTGTGACAGGTTGTCCAGGGTCAGCCACCAACGGAGTGAATCTCTGGTTATTTGATCTACTTGTATCGTCGGAGACAAGTCTGTATAATCCCCATTCCACTGTCTGAGCATGCACAGGTGCAATGGTCTTAGGTGAATTCGTGCAAAAGGAACTATGTCCATTCCCGCAACCATCAAACCTATTACTTCCATGGACTGCGCTATGGAAGGAAGAAGAACAGAATGAAGTACCTGACAAGAGCTTAGAAGTTTTGATTTTCTGGCCTCTGTCAGAAAAACCTTCATTTCTAAGGAAACTATTATTGTTCCCAAGAAGGAAACTCTTGTTGACGGGGACAGAGAACTTTTTTCTATGTTCACTTTCCACCTGTGAGATCTGAGAAAGGCTAGGACAATGTCCGTATGAGCCCTTGCTTTTGACAGAGACGACACTTGAATCAGGATGTCGTCCAAGTAAGGTACTACTGCAATGCCCCTTGGTCTTAGCACCGCTAGAAGGGACCCTAGTACCCTTGTGAAAATCCTTGGAGCAGTGGCTAATCCGAATGGAAGTGCCACAGGTAATGCTTGTCCAGAAAGGCGAACCTTAGGAACCGAAAATGTTCCTTGTGGATAGGAATACGTAGGTACGCATCCTTTAAGTCCACCGTGGTCATGAATTGACCTTCCTGGATGGTAGGAAGGATTGTTCGAATGGTTTCCATTTTGAATGATGAAACCCTTAGAAACTTGTTTAGAATCTTGAGATCTAAAATAGGTCTGAATGTTCCCTCTTTTTTGGGAATTATGAACAGGTTGGAGTAAAAACCCATCCCTTGTTCTCCTAATGGAACAGGATGAATCACTCCCATGCTTAACAGGTCTTCTACACAGTGTAAGAATGCCTGTTCGAAGATAATTGAGACCCGTGGAACCTTCCCCTTGGGGGTAGTTCCCTGAATTCCAGGAGATAACCTTGAGAAACTATTTCTAGCGCCCAAGGATCCTGAACATCTCTTGCCCCAGCCTGAGCAAAGAGAGAAAGTCTGCCCCCCACCAGATCCTTCCCAGATCGGGGGCCAACACTTCATGCTGTTTTGGTAGCAGTGGCAGGTGACTTGGCCTGCTTACCCTTGTTCCAGCCTTGCATCGGCCTCCAGGCTGGCTTGGTTTGAGAAGTATTACCCTCTTGCTTAGAGGGTGTAGAATTTGAGGCTGGTCCGTTTCTGCGAAAGGGACGAAAATTTGGCTTCTTTTTAGCCTTAAAGACCTATCCAGAGGAAGGGCGTGGCCCTTTCCCCCAGTGATGTCTGAAATAATCTCTTTCAAGTCAGGGCCAAACAGTGTTTTACCCTTGAAAGGGATGTTAAGCAAAAGCGCTCTGCGCGCCACGATAGCAAACCCTGAATTATTCGCCGCTAATCTAGCTAATTGCAAAGCGGCATCTAAAAAAATAAAAAAGAGTTAGCCAATTTAAGAGCTTGAACTCTGTCCAAAACCTCCTCGTACGAAGATTCTTTAATGAGCGACTTTTCTAGTTCTTCGAACCAGAAACACGCAGCTGTAGTGACAGGAACAATGCATGAAATTGGTTGTAGAAGGTAACCTTGCTGAACAAACATCTTTTTAAGCAAACCCTCTAACCTTTAATCCATAGGATCTTGAAAGCACAACTATCTTCTATAGGAATAGAAGTGCGTTTGTTTAGAGTAGAAACCGCCCCCTCGACCTTGGGGACTGTATGCTATAAGTCCTTTCTGGGGTCGACTATAGGAACTAATTTCTTAAATATAGGGGGAGGACAAAAGGTATGCCGGGCCTTTCCCACTCCTTATTTACTATGTCCGCCACCCGCTTGGGTATAGGAAAAACATCGGGGGGCACCGGAACCTCTAGGAACTTGTCCATCTTACCTAATTTCTCTGGAATGACCAAATTGTCACAATCATCCAGAGTAGATAATATGAAATTTAAATTTAAAAGTTACAATATCAGGTTCTGCTTGTTGAGAAATTTTCCCTAAATCTGAAATTTCTCCCTCAGACAAAACCTCCCTCCTGGCCCCTTCAGATAGGTGTGAGGGTATGTCAGAACAGATATCATCAGCGTCCTCTTGCTCTTCAGTGTTTAAAACAGAGCAATCACGCTTTCTCTGATAAGTAGGCATTTTGGAAAAAATGCATGCAATAGAATTATCCATTACAGCCATTAATTGTTGTATTGTAATAAGTATTGGCACACTAGATGTACTAGGGGCCTCTTGTGTGGGCAAAACTGGTGTAGACACAGAAGGGGATGATGCAGTACCATGCTTACTCCCCTCATTAGAGGAATCATCTTGGGCAATATCATATCTATGGCATTATTATCCCTACTTTGTTTGGACATTATGACACAAATATATCACATATATTTAAATGGGGAGACACATTGGCTTTCATACATATAGAACATCGTTATCTGATGGTTCAGACATGTTAAACAGGCTTAAACTTGTCAACAAAGCACAAAAAACGTTTTACAATAAAACCGTTACTGTCCCTTTAAATTTCAAACTGAACACACTTTATTACTGAATATGTGAAAAAGTATGAAGGAATTGTTCAAATTTCACCAAAATTTCACCACAGTAACTTAAAGCCTTAAAAGTATTGCACACCAAATTTGAAAGCTTTAACCCTTAAAATAACGGAACCGGAGCCGTTTTTACATTTAACCCCTATACAGTCCCTGGTATCTGCTTTGCTGAGACCCAACCAAGCCCAGAGGGGAATACGATACCAAATGATGCCTTCTATAAGCTTTTTCAGTGGTTCTTAGCTCCTCACACATTCATCTGCATGCCATGCTTTCCAAAAACAACTGTGCATTAGAGGCGCGAAAATGAGGCTCTGTCTATGACTAGAAAAGGCCCCCAGTGAAAAAGGTGTCCAATACAGTGCCTGCCGTTTTTATTAAAACAATCCCCAAGATTTAACAACTATTAAAAGTAATAATCTGCCAAATATACTTAGTAAAGTAATCGTTTTAGCCCAGAAAAATGTCTACCAGTTTTTTAAGCCCTAATGAAGCCCTTTATTCTTTTACTTAAACTAAGAAAATGGCTTACCGGTTCCCATAGGGAAAATGACAGCTTCCAGCATTACCGAGTCTTGTTAGAAATGTGTCATACCTCAAGCAGCAAAAGTCTGCTCACTGTTTCCCCCAACTGAAGTTAATTCCTCTCAACAGTCCTGTGTGGAAACAGCCATCGATTTTAGTAACGGTTGCTAAAATCATTTTCCTCTTACAAACAGAAATCTTCATCTCTTTCCTGTTTCAGAGTAAATAGTACATACCAGCACTATTTTAAAATAACAAACTCTTGATTGAAGAATAAAAACTACATTTAAACACCAAAAAACTCTAAGCCATCTCCGTGGAGATGTTGCCTGTACAACGGCAAAGAGAATGACTGGGGAAGGCGGAGCCTAGGAGGGATCATGTGACCAGCTTTGCTGGGCTCTTTGCCATTTCCTGTTGGGGAAGAGAATATCCCTCAAGTAAGGATGACGCCGTGGACCGGACACACCTATGTTGGAGAAACAATATATTTTTTTTTAAATATATATATTTTTATTGAGGTCGCAAAGCTTCTAAACATAGTTAAAGGGACACAAAACCCACATTTTTTCTTTCATGATTTGGAAAGAACATTCAAGTTTAAACAACTTTCTAATTTACTTCTATTATCCAATTTGTTCTATTCTCTTCATATTCTTTGCTGAAAAGCATATCTAGATAGGCTCAGTAGCTGCTGATTGGTTGCTGCACTTAGAAGCCTCATGTGATTTGCTCACCCATGTGCATTGCTTTTTCTTCAACTAAGGATATCTAAAAAATGAAGCAAAATAAATAATAGAAGTAAATTGTAATGTTGTTTACATTTGTATTCTCTATCTGAATAATGAAAGAATTTTTTTGGGTTTAGTGTCCCTTTAAGGTTACAGTGTAAAAAGTCCAAGAAAGAGCAGCACCACCAAATAAGCAATTCAAGCTTTCTTTATTGGGATATTGATGTCCCAATAAAGAAAGCTTGAATTGCTTATTTGGTGGTGCTGCTCTTTCTAGGACTTTTTACGTCTACTTGGGGTTTTTGGCAGGACCCTTAGAGCGTGCACCCACTTGCAGATGCTGGGCTTCCTTGCTTTTTTGTTATTTACAAGGTTACAGTGTAGTCATGAACATAAACATATGTCTACATAATAGTAGTAAAAGAAATGTCCAACACATATCCCCAGGTTGAGGCCTGTGTTACACCATTCTTAGATATAAATAATATAATTAAACATAATTTCAACCGTATATACCTCTTGTAAGTGACATATAGCTAAAGGGTATAACATTAATAGACATAAGTGCAACGTCTATAACAAACCTCTTTTATTGTTGTTTCTGAATATCTCCCATTTGAAAACAGGGCCACTCTTGGACCATGAACATTAAAAATAAACAAACTTGGGAATAACGTTAATAAGATCAAGGGTGTAGGGGCTATATTTAGTGAAATAGAAGTAAATTAGAATATAATGTAGCTAGTAGTTACCTATCTAAACAGTACTTCAATAATTGGGGATTCTTATCTAATAGTAATTTGGGAATATGAACTGTAGGATGTATTTTCCTTTATTTACTAAGTAAATTCAGGGGGGGGGGGGTAATTTGTTAAATTGTGGGAATTTTAGTAGCAGGGAGGATCTGTCATTCTATGGACCTATTAACAATGCGATTCAGATAGCAGGTCAACATAGTAGTATCTATATCTATGTGGGTATATCTGTAATAGATTCGGGAAGAGAGTGTCTTCTGGAATAGGTATAAATTCGAATTAGGTATATGTAGGATTGGTTTGCGCTAACCCACATATAATGAAACTATATGGGTTACACATATGATGATATATAATAGATATAATCTCGTTCCTCATCATTCTGTAATAGGGGTACGGGCCCTACACCCCCCAACAGATAACAAAGTTCTCACCTTTAGGTTGAGCAGCAACTTTATAGACGCTTTATGAAGGGAATGGAAGCAATCAATTATGATAGTTATTTTACCACAGGATACCTTTTGGGGATTATTATGACAGGTGTAGTCTAGTAAAGCTGGGCATAGTGAACAATGTACCATATAGTATACAATAAATCAAAATGTTCCAGGGTTATCAGTCTTGTTCTAAAGCATTGTCAGTGCTTATTAAGTATGCAGTGGGCTATGTATGTATATGTAGATATACAAAGGCTTTAAATAAGACTCTCTAGTTCATAGCTAACATATATCACAGTGTATATAAATCTATAAAATACCACAGTCTAAGGAGTATTCTTGCAAAGAGCAAACAACCTATTACTTATATCACAAAGCTAATAAAAGTAGAACAAAGTAGGCTCTATATGTGGATAGTTCTAGAAGCCCCAAGATCATGTATATATAGCGGACAATTGTTCAATAAAAAAGCTAAACAAAAAGCTAAACAAACAATGCTTAACATTAAACAGCAACATGATACTAAGGCAGTGCTAGATTCATTCAATACGTGGCATAGATAGGTTAACAAGGTACATAGCCCTTCTTGGGCTTAGTATGACATGAAATTTATTATTTATCACGGTCAGTAAAAAAATATTCTATTGTCATATAGTTCAGGGTAATGTTGCTAAGGTTATGATCAGAATGTGACGACTCTATATAAAAGAACAATAACTCCAGGGGTACTGGAAGTATCAGAATCTCCCCTAGGTTAGACCTTGCTTCAGGGATTTAGTTGTACATGAATAAGTTATCGCATCTAGTGGTCTGTAAATAGATATTACAGTTGGATTACATGAAGCATTATAATAACACTTGTTTAATAACTCTAAGACTATAATAGAACCCCTGCGTAGGGGCCGTTTACTTGCGCTCAATTTAGTAATACCAGCGCAAGCTAATGTACACTGGTATTGTAAGTGAGAGCTTGCTTTCATAGGCTCCAATGGTAGCCTAGTTCTCATACCATGAGACACAGCATGAGAACCTAGCGCTGCATAGGTAGTAAATCGCGCAGCAGACTATAAAATGGTGCGCGATAAATAATAATTATAAACGTAAACACTCCCTTGCAGTAGAGAAGATACTTGTATAAAACATTATGCTAGATTAGGCATCTACCTATACTAGGATTGTCCAACTTAAAGTGATGGTTAACTTTATATGTTTTAAAATCAGGTCTAATGAAGATGTGCGGCAACTTATTTTAATCTAGCCTTGCCATTCGAATAGCCCCCACTCTGGCCACCCACTTCAAAAGTAATATTTTTTGTGAGCTAATGGTTCTAGCCACACAGCACTTTTTTGTAGCTAGAGGGCTGAATGGAGAACAGTTCAGTTAGCTCACCAAAAAAATAAATATTGAAGAGGGCAGCCAAACAGAACTGTACTCCAATCAGCGCTCTAGCTACAAAACAAGTACTGTGTGACTCGAGCAATTAGCTTACAAAAAATATTACTATTGAAGTGGGCGGCCAGAGGGAAAGGTATTAGAGTGGCACAGCTAGATTAAAAATTAAGTTACAGCGCATCTTCATTAGAAGTGATCAATTAAAGTCCATCTAAAATATCGCTTAGATTCTGGTCCTGATTTTAAAATATGTTAAGTTTACAAAGACTTTAAGGGCCAGGAGACAGAATGCGGAGTTCCACTGATTTATATCTGGCTTCTCACTTTAGTAATGCTTGCTCCTGTACCAAGCAGGTATTTTGCATCACTTTCACTACAGATATACTATATGCATTGTTTAAAGGGACATAATACTCATATGCTAAATCACTTGAAACTGATGCAGTATAACTGTAAAAAGCTGACAGGAAAATATCACCTGAGCATCTCTATGTAAAAAAGGAAGATATTTTACCTCACAATTTCCTCAGCTCAGCAGAGTAAGTTCTGTGTAAAAAGTTATACTCAGCTGCTCCCAGCTGCAGGTAAACAAATTTTAAAAAATGAAGAAATGAACAGCAGCCAATCAGCATCAGCAGTGCTGAGGTCATGAACTCTTACTGTGATCTCATGAGATTTCACTTAACTCTCATGAGATTTCATAGTAAGCTTCCTTTACCTGATTGGTGAAATAATATGAGAGTGCACGATGCTAGTCCCTTCAGATGTCCCAGGACAAACACACTAAAATGCTGCTTAGAAATCCTTTACAATGGGAGGTGGCTACTGAGGAACTTTTGAGGTAAAATATCTTTCTTTTTTACATAGAGATGTTCAGGTGATATTTTCTAATCAGCTTTTTACAGCTATGCTGCATCACTTTCAAGTGTTTAAACATTTGGGTATTATGGCCCTTTAAGAAGGATGAACAAATAAAGAGACTTTAAACACTGCTTGCTTTAGTATAAACAGTATGCTTGTCCCATGGTCTCTGGGTTCCTAGGTTTTCTTCAAGACAGATTAAGATTTTTGGCTTCTTTTTAGAGAGTATATAATTAAGCATGTAAAATTATGGGGAAGAACATAGCTCTAAAGCAGTCAATGATTTATGTTACAATAACACAATCACGCTTAAATTTAATTTTAAACATTGTAGGAGTAAATATTGTTGAGTGCCTTCTTCATATTCCAAATGGTGCATTCAACTTCAAATTTAAATTGTGCTTAAACATAGAAATGTTCCTTAACTATATGTAATCATTTAGACCACTGCATTTTTATTTTGCATAGCACATAACCCAAAACCACAACAAGGTTTTCTAAAGAAATAAATCTTTAAATACGTACACATGGATAGCAGAACCAATTGTCAGGCCGTGCATTTGACAAATAGAAACAATTTTTGCAAAGCTGCAGCTCGTCCAACTGAAATACAAAAATTATTACGACTGTAAATAATATGTAACAACATATTACAGTGTATTTCTAAGTTAGAGACATAAAGATCAATTGCTGTAATAAACCTAAATACTATCAGCTGTTTTTAATCAGGAACATGTTTAAATGCACCCTATACTTACCTAGGTACCCTCTAAAAAACCCTCAAACCCTTCCCATTATAAACTAACCCTAAAAGTTGAACTTTCAGAAATATTGATCATTACATTAGGACTTAATTAAATTGAATTCTCCAAAAAGAATTGATAGAACAACTTTGCAGTGTACGTTCATTATTTATTTTGCTCGCTTCTCTTGTAATTATGTTTTCTCCCACTGTCTCCACAGATGCTGGAGTGTGCACTGCAGGATACAGAACTCTAACCCTGCAATTGTCTACATAATCATGACTTGATCAGTGCAGGAGCATGTTTATATCCTTAATTTGCCACAGGGAACGACATAAACAATACTCAAATGCTGTGTGATCCTGAACTGCAAGTTAAATGCTTTTAACATATTTTCTATATGCATAACTTTTGCAATACAGTGACTAATTGATGGTATATGCTGTTATGTAAAAATAATATCTTTAATGTCCCTGTAGTCCTTTTCAGTCTTAGAGCAAAGAAATGTTTAGTATGTCCAGGACAGTGTGAGTTACCTCATGACAAGTGTCCTTGTACAGCACCTTCGCTACATCAGCTTGCTCGCTATCATCTGGAAATAAAAAGCGCATGTTTTGAGCACATTTACAAATTATAATCTTTTTAAAAAATGTATAATATAATAGAGTTACTCATTCAGCTAACAAAACTTGAGGCCTACTGGCAGGAGATGCTACAGGAAATGAGCAAGTTGTTGGGAGTGGAGATTGGGCACGACCCTAGTATACTTTTACTTCACTCACTCACAAAAATAAAAGATAACGTCAGGACATCCCTATTATTACTGATGCTGACAAGTGCTAAGGGATTAATCCACAGAATTGGAAACTGACAATATCTTCTACAAAATTAGAATGGGAAGCACAAATATCACATATCTTACAGTTACTAAATACATGCAAAATAGAATTGCATGCAGTGATGTTGCAATTGTGGAACAGCAGGCAATCTAACATTTGTAGCTAACTCCAGTTATTTTAACCTCCCGTACTAATAACTTTTTTCTGCCTGGCTTAACAAGTTAAATCTTTAGATTAAAGGGGAAGTCTACTTGGAAATTGCTATTGTTTAGAAAGATAGATAATCCCTTTATTAAACATTCATCAGTTTTGCACAACCAACACTGTTATATTAATATAATTTTACCTCTGTGATTACCTTGTAGCTAAGCCTCTGCAGACTGCCCACTTATCTTAGTTCTTTAGGTAGACTTGCATTTTAGCCAATCAGTGCTGACTCATAAATAATGCCACAGGAGTGAGCACAATGTAATCTATATGACACACATGAATTAGCACTGTCCTACTGTGAAAAGCTGCCAAAATGCACTGAGATAAGAGATGGCCTTTAACGGCTTAGAAATCAGTTTATGGGCCTACCAAGGTTTAGCTTTAAGCAAAGAATACCAAGAGCACAAACCAAATTTGATGATAAAAGTAAATTGAAAAGTTTTTAAAATTGCATGCTCAATCTGAATCATTAAAAAGTTTAATTTTGACTTGACTGTTCCTTTAAGGTGTGAGCACCTTCTGGTATTATTTATTTTAAAAGTTTAAGAATATTTTGAATGATACAGAACTGAAATGTTTTAGTTTTCCTCTTTTAATGAAATGTACTTTAATTTACATCTTTTATTTAGAGGGCAACTTGTAATCTCCAGTTAACAGTGCGATTGACAATGTATATAAATCAATAGTTAAAAATTAAGATATTTATAAAAGTAAAACTCAACAAGCCTGGAACAGGGAATGTTGTGCCTTTACACTTGACTCTGCATCTAGTACTGTACCATGATAAGATGCTTATCTTGTGGTCTTTCAAGGATACTGGGCGCTGATTTCCAGTTGTTTATCCTACTCCCAACCTATATATTTGATTCTATTGATGTTACTGTATGTTGGATGTCATTGTACTTTCTTTATTTGTAGCTTAATAAAGCTTGTTGAAGGAGAAAAAATTGGAATAACTCAAAAGTACAAAAAAACTAATCACTGTACAAAACACATTCTGCAAAAAATATAGAATGTCTTTTCACACTTGCCTGACAAAGATTATAAGCAAATGACCACAATATGTCTGGTCCTGTTCTGGCAAGTGCCTTAGTTAAACATTGCAAAATAAATATGCTGTTTAAAAATGTATTCCATAACATGTCATACATACAACACACATGGGTCAATGACAATGATTTTTCTACAAAGTTCACAATTGAGTTGCATGGGGATATTTGTAGATGACTACTTTGAAAAGTTTTTATAAAGGATTAAAGGGACATTGTACACTAAATTCTTCCTTGCATAAATGTTTTGTAGATGATCTATTTATATAGCCCATCATGGGGTGTTTTTGTAAAAATGTATAGTTTTGTTTCTTTTTAAATAACATTGTGCTGATTTCAGACTCCCAACCAAGCCCTAAAGTTTTAGATGTATACTGATGTCTACAGACTCCTGCTTGCTCCTGTTTGTGTAATGGGTCTTTTCTAATGCAGGAGAGGGGGGAGGTGTCTGCTCTTCCTGCTTTCTCATCCCATTTAAGTGGGTGTCCCAGCCTAGCCTCATCAACAGTGCTAAATTGGTAACTTCTAAGTACCATTTTTAAAGGTTTTTAACTGGATTTTTATATCAGTATCTGTGCATATTCTTTTTTATAGTAGTGTCTATTACATGCAGTTATATGAAAATTGTTGTATACTTGTCCCTTTAGGATCAAAACCATAATTAGAGAATATTGTAAGTAATACAAAGTGAATGTGTGCTCCATAAAGGGATAGAAAAGTCAAAATGAAACTTGCATGATTCAGATACGCACATATCCTACATTGGTGGGAGCAAGCTGCTGATTAGTCCCTGCAGAAATATTTCTCTTGTGATTGGCTAATTAGATGTGTTCATCTAGCTGCCAGTAGTGCAATGTTGTTCCATCAGCAAAGGATAACAAGAGAAAAAAGCACATTTGATAATAGAAGTAAACTGGAAAGTTGTTTAAAATTGTATGTTCTATCCAAATCATTAAAGAAAAAATTGGGGTTTCCTGTCCCTTTGATGCATGTATAGTTTCTATTACAAAATTTTACAATCTGTATTTCTACAATCACTTTAATAGATTTGAATGCTGTTACAAAAACTTTGAACACATTCACTAATGATTGAAAACTCGCTGGTATAAAGAGGAATCATGACAAATCTATTTTTGAACATTATATTGCTACGTACGTGGCTCTCCTTCACACCCAGAACTGTGCATAACTAGATAAACAGTACTCAAGGTAAATTTATCTTTTTTAAATTATTTGACCATTTTCAGTGTAGAACTTTAGATCATTTGGAGCAAAGAGGAAAGATTTCTCTCCAGCTAACTTCAACAATTTATGTTATTTTTTTGGATCCTCATTATGGGCTAGATTACAAGTGGAGCGCTAAATTATTGCTAGTGCAATAATTAACCAGCAATTACAAGTGGTTGGTTATAGCTACCACAAGCTCGCAGTAGCAATTAGAGATTGGATCTCTGGTTAATTTTATAAATCTGCCACAAATGCCCACAAAAACAAAATTTATGCTTACCTGATAAATTTCTTTCTTTCTGGATATGGAGAGTCCACGAGGTGCTTCAATTACTAATGGGAATATCACTCCTGGCCAGCAGGAGGAGGCAAAGAGCACCACAGCAAAGCTGTCAAGTGTCACTCCCCTACCCATAATCCCCAGTCATTCTCTTTGCCTCTGTCAATGGAGGAGGTGAAGTTTGGTGTCTGAAGAAATCGATTCCTTTTTCGGGTACTTTTCCCTGCAAGCAAGGCTTTGGGTTTAGGTGAGTCCACGTCAATCTCTACAGTAGAGTAGTGGTGGCTTTTAAGCAGTCAGGAAGTTGTGAGGTAGTCCTTGCTTTGTTTCCTAACACATTGCTGCCCATGGTACAGAAAGCCAGAGTTGGTTACTCTGTTCTTTCTTTTTCAACAGGTCTCCTCTGTAAGTGTATGTGTCCTTTCACGCCTTGTGAGCCGTCTTCCTGCCGGACAGCTAGACTGCAGGTAAGTGCTTTTGTCTTCTAGGTCTTGGAGACTTGCACTTCAGAAGAATATGTCATATGCAGTAGATGGGGACATTTTTAAAATCCTTTACACAGGATTTTCTTTGGTAGTGGGCAGGCACATTTATATATGTTGAGACTAGGGGTTAATCTTCCCTTTATTGGGGCGTTTTTCCTCTTTGGGCTAATTTTGTTGAAATACTTTATTAGTATGTGTGTGGCTTATGTTTAATACAGGGATTTATATATAAACTTAAAATTTGGCAGTTGATTTTCTTTGCTTGCTTAGCTAGAACAGGCTAACTGACATACTGCTTGAGCATTTGTGTAAATTAAGTTTCGGTGTTGTAGGAAGAGGGAAACGCACGCCTTTTACGTGCTGCATAGTTTCCTCTCTCTGCCGATCATGTGACTTCTCTCTGCTGTCGGATATTCACAGAGCGCAGTCATTGAATTTCAGTCTCTTCAGTGTCAATCTACCATATGATCGTTTTAGAGACTTCTGGCAGCCAAATTGTGTATAAGTGTTACGGTAAGGCACCTTAGCCTCTCTGAGGTGTAGGGGGCCTGATTGGTTTATTATTTTAAAGAATTTTTGCAGTGTATTTAAAAAATGTCTACAATTTGAGGAATTTTTTATTTAGTATTATGGACATGGACCAAGACTCTGTGTTTTTTGACAAATGCTTGTTATGCCTTGAGGCACACATTGTTTTGCCTATGCAATTCTGTGCTGCATGCTTAGCTAAAACCCTTCAATTTAAAGATAAATTGTTGCCCTCTGAACCCAATGTCTCTCAGGATGATGCTGTTCAGGCAATGCCACAGCTTTCTCTTCAAACGTCCCAAGCCTCTGGCGTCACATACAGTGCCCTGCAGTTCCTCTCAGCCTCCTAGAGGAGTTTATTTGCCTGCAGATTTTGCTGCACATGTATCTTCTGCGGTATCTGCGGCATTATCTGCTTTTACTATGCTGGGAAAATGCATGAGGAAAATTAGACATTCAGATAGTAAGGTTTCTGTTCCACCTACTGCTATGCAGGTTGCCCTCCCTCATAAGTCTGATGAGGAGGATACGTCGGTAGCCTCTGAGGGTGAAATCTCAGATTTGGACAGCATTATTCCTTCATCTGATACTGAAGAAGTAAACTTCAGATTTAAGCTTGAACAACTTTGTATACTGTTAAAGGAGGTATTGGCTACTTTGGACGACTCTGATACTTATGTCGTTGTCAACCCTAAGAAGTCTAATAAACTTAATAAATACTATGATGTTCCTTCCTCTGTGGAAGATTTTCCTGTCCCAGACCATGTGACAGAGATTATTTCACAGGAATAGGAGAAGTTAGGGATTCCTTTCTCCCTGTCTCCTGTATTTAAAAAGATGTTTTTTTCTGTTGCTGACCCCATTAAAGATTCTTGGCGCACGGTGCCTGAAGTAGAAGGGGCTATTTCTACTCTGGCTAAGAGCACTACGATCCCTATAGACGATAGCTGCTCCTTTAAGGATCCCATAGACAAAAAGCTGGAAGCTTATTTGAAGAAGATGTATGTTCATCAAGGTCTTCAATGGCAACCTGCAGTTTGTATTGCCACAGTAGCAAGTGCGGCATCTTATTGGTGCGATACCTTGTCTGAATCAATTTTAGTATCGACTCCGTTGGAGGAGATACAAGATAGGATTAAGGCTCTCAAATTAGCCAATTCCTTTATTTCTGATGCTAACATGCAAGTTATTAGACTGGGAACCAAGATGTCTGGCTTCTCTGTCCTAGCCCGTAGGGCATTGTGGCTAAAATCTTGGTCAGCTGATTTTACCTCTAAGTCCAAGCTTCTGGTGCTTCCTTACAAGAGTAAGACCTTGTTCGGACCTGGTCTGGCAGAAATAATTTCTGATATTACGGGCGGAAAAGGGTCTTTTCTACCGCAAGACTCAAAGGACGTCAAGTAATTTTTGTTCCTTTCGTAACTTCAAAGGTCAAAAGTCTTCCTCTCCCTCTTCCAAGCAGGAGCAGTCCGACTTTCCCTGTTTGGTCAAGCGTGGAGATGAGATGTCCCAGATCCTTGGGCTGTGGACATATTATCTCATGGTTACAAAATAGAATTCAAAAATTTCCCTCCCAGGGGCAGATTCCACCTCTCAAGATTATCTGCAGATCAGGTAAAAAGAGAGTCATTCTTGAACTGCGTTCAGGAACTTTCCTCCCTGGGAGTGATTGTTCCAGTTCCAGTAAGGAAACAGGGTCTAGGATTCTATTCAAATCTGTTGGTGGTTCCCAAAAAAGACCTAAAGTGCCTCAACAAGTTTCTCAGAGTACATTCCTTCAAAATGGAAACCATTCGTTCCATTCTTCCTTTGGTCCAAGAGGGCAAAGAAAACCAACTGCCAAATTTTAAGTTTATACATAAATCCCTGTATAAAACATAAGCCACACACATACTAATAAAGTATTTTAACAAAATTAGCCCATAGAGGAAAAACGTCCCAATAAAGGGAAGATTAACCCCAAGTCTCAACATACATAATGTGCCTGCCCACTGCCAGGATTTTAAAAATGTCCCCATCTACTGCATATGACAGTCTCCAAGACCTAGAAGACAAAAGCACTTACCTGCAGTCTAGCTGTCCGGCAAGAAGACAGCTCACAAGGCATGAAAGGACACATATTCCTTACAGAGACCTGTAGAAAAAGAAAGAACAGAGTAACCAACTCTGGCTTTCTGTACCATGGGCAGCAATGTGTTAGGAAACAAAGCAAGGACTACCTTGCAACTTCCTAACTGCTTAAAAGCCACCACTACTCTACTGAAGAGATTGACGTGGACTCAGCTAAACCCAAATCCTTGATTGCAGGGAAAAGTACCCAAAAAAAAGAATTAATTTTTTCAGACCCCAAACTTCACCTTCTTTTCAGACCCCAAAGAATGACTAGAGATTATGGGTAGGGGAGTGACACTTGACAGCTTTGCTGTGGTGCTCTTTGCCTCCTCCTCCTGGCCAGGAGTGATAATCCCACTAGTAATTGAATGACGATGTGGACTCTCCATATCTTAGCAAAGAAATACTGTCTAGTGTAGTTTATTAGAAATAAAAATGGCAGCATCTTTCTTTTTTTTTTTTAAACAAGCTTTATTGAAGTGTAAAGGTTACAGTGACATAATCATATGCAACAAAGAGATGGCACAATAAAGAGAATAAAGAGAAAACAATACACTTTGCATCTGTGTGCATAAAAGACGTACACTTCATCTTGATATGAACCTCGTGCTCCATAACATGTAACAGGAGCAAGAGGGAACATATAAGAACTTTTCTTTTCTTTTTTTTTACTTTAACATCATGGGCTAATCACTTAAAAGTTTAGTGGTGATTAAAATAGAGGGGGGAGAAAGATGGGGGGGGGGGGTAGGTAAGGGGAGGCCAAGAGTAAGAAGGGGAGGAAAAGGGGAGGGGGAAGGGTATGGGATGAGAGGGAGAAAAAAACAAACAAAAAAAAAAAACAATAATAGTTTGGAGTTATGTAACACCTGTCAGCTTTCACCTAGGATTGATTATATTGTACCCTGCCAGAGTGCTCGCATGAGCTCATATTCTTCTAACTTGTGGTTTTTAAGGTAATAGTATCTTTCCAATAGTAGAACTTCCTCTACTTGCGAATGCCATTCTCCTAGTGTGGGGGGGCTCTGTTTCTTCCATTTTTTGGGGATCAATTTCTTTGCGCTAGTGAGCATAATTAACAACAAGGTGAGGTGTGTACGGCTTTGTGTCTTGGGGAGCGTTAAAAATAGTAGAGTTTCAGGTGTTTTTAGAAGAGGGATGTTGAGGATTTCAGTCATCTTATCAAATACCTCTGACCAAAAGGGCGTTATAAGTGGGCAAGACCACCATATATGTAGCAGAGAGCCACTGCCTCCGCATCCCTTCCAACACAAGTGGCTTACTGTAGGGAATATCCTGTGGAGTCTAACTGGGGTCAGGTACCACCTGCCCATGAGCTTAATGTGGAGTTCCTGGATGGTTGACGAGACTGATGACTTTTTAATTAAGCTGAATGCTTTCTGCCATGCTTGCTCATCGTTATCTATCCTTAAGTCTTCATTCCACTGTGTAACGTAGGTCGGGAGTGTGTCTGTGTTCGGGGAAGCAGCTAATTTTTAGAGAAGAGATATTAAGTGTCTCGGTAGGGATTCCCTGTACAAAGTTTCTCAAAGAGGGTAAGTGCTCTGCCTAGATGTTGCTTTTGTTTGTGACCAGATATAAAATGTACAAGTTGGTTATAGTGCAACCAAGAGGAAAAGATTCTGGGGTGTGCGTCCTTAAGCATGGCTTGTGGGGTTATCTTCCCATTTTCAACTACTCCAAAAACCGAACCCTCTTTTATTTTGTATGATGCGAGTCTCAAGTATCCCATTTTGTGATAGGGGATCTCAGGATTTTCGAGTATAGGTGTTAGGGGGGAGTGTCGTGAAGAGATATGAGTGGAGGTAGCAATGGTTCAGTCCCAAGTGTTAAGTGTTTCTACCAAAAGATGATAGTTCTTAATTATGCTAGGGCGCTGAAAAGACGACAGCCACGCCAGGGTGCTCACATTATTTATTCTGAGGATTTGTCTGTCTAACTCTATCCAGGCTTTATGCTTTTCGTTTTGTGCCCATTTCACAATCTTTTGAAGGCCTATTGCCCTTTTGTAGAGGGAAATATCTGGTAGACCGAGCCCTCCTTTTTCTCTTGGCAAGTACATAGTGCGCCTAGGGATCCTAGGCTTGGTGTCAGCCCATATGTATTGTTCAATGAGTTTCTGCAGCTGAGATATATAGCCCCTTGGGAGAGTTATAGGTAGGGTCTGGAGAAGATAGAGGATTCGGAGTAGAATATTCATTTTAACAACCCCTATTTTGCCTAGCCAAGATATGTATCTGCTTTTCCAGGAGGAGAGGTCTGTTGCTATTTCATTCTTAAGAGGGATGTAGTTATACTTAAATAGGTCAGAGGGGTCAGAGGTTAAAAAAATACCCAGGTATTTTAATTTATTTGCGGCAAGGGGGATCTTGTGTTCATGTTGTAAAGTTTGTATAATTTTGGGGCAAGTGTTAATGTTCAAGAGTTCTGATTTATGTAGATTCAGGGAGAAATTGGAGGCTTTGCCATAGTCCTTTAAGACGTCTAAGAGTGCAGGGAGAGATTCAGAAGCATTTGCTTGTGTGTAAAGGACGTCGTCAGCATAGAGTGCTTGCTTATGTTCCGTACCTCCTACCTCTATACCCTTGATGTGTTGAGAAGCTCTGACAGTGTGGGCTAGGACCTCTATAGATAGGGCAAACAACAGAGGGGATAAAGGGCAACCCTGTCTGGTCCCGTTTCTGATGTCAAAAGATTCTGACAGTGTGCCATTAATTCTTATTTTGGCGTTAGGGTTAGAGTAAAGGGCAAAGACTGAGTGTACGAAGGACCTGCCAAATCCCATTCGTTCCAAATAGTCCCTGAGGTTGGGTGTAGGGTCCCCCAGATGTCATGTAGTGTCAGTTTTTTGAGTGTGTCGTTTACTTTTTTAATTGTGGAAGAAGGGGTACAGGAAACCCCCCGTGAAGTGTCAACTGCGGGGTCAGCTACAATATTAAAATCTCCAGCTAGGTATGTAATACCCCTCGAGTGTTCCATAAGAAGGTCTGAGGTCTGTTTGAGGAATGATTCCTGACCGTGATTGGGAGAGTAAATTGAGGCTAAGGTAATATAGTGTCCGAATAGTGTGCCTACTAGAATAAGGTACCTGCCGTTCGGGTCCTTCTCAATATGTGTCAAGTTAAATGGGACAGATTTATGAAAAACAATGCCTACTCCCCCTTTTTTAGTCTGACCAGAGGCAAAGTAGGCCAGCGGGAATTGGGAGTTGTGCCATTTGGGCTCTTTACCCTTTTTATAGTGAGTTTCTTGCAGCAGGATTATGTGGCTGTGGATTTTGCTCAATTCTCTGAACGCAATGGAGCGTTTGCCTGGATTATTCAGGCCCTTTGCATTAATAGTAGTGAGATTGATTGAGTGTTCAAAAAACCTTTTGGATTTATGGCGTGCGGCCATGTCAAAAAAAAAAAAAAAAGGGGGGGGTGGGGAGAGGAGAGAGGGTGAAGGTTTAAGATAGGGAAGGAAATACAGAGAAGGGGTTGCGGTTAAGAAGGTAAAAAGGGGGGTGAGTGAAAATCAAAGAGTGAATAACAAGGGGATAGCGTAATTGTAGCAGTCGGAGTAAACACAGACAATGGGTCACTCTTAAGGATAACTCTATATGCAATAACCTTGTAACAATCCTAAGTTAGGGGAAAAGCCCCTTTACTGATGTAAGTTATTATAAAACAAAAGTATACCTATAGCATAACATTATATAAGTGCTGACCAACCTATTTAATACAATAAGGAATATCAGAGAGATGATTTATATGCTCCGAACAAAATGTCTATCTTTCTAAATCTATAAGTCTCTAAGCCATTCCTATGGTAAATAAGCATGTGGTTTAAAGATAATGCAATCAGTTATGAAGGACATATCAATTCAATAATTTAAGCATTTACAGGAGCTTATATAATAAAAATGGGAGAAAATGATAGCATAAAGAACAATTAACTGCATCCAACGGAGTTTAAACCAGTATAAGTGAAGGTGTCTGCCCTGCTGGGCCACAAAAAGGCTGATTAACAACCGTTCTGAGGTAGAAATCTCTATTTTATGACGCTGAAAGGCAGACATACCTCACCGAATTTACATATTCAACCTTGAGGGATAAGTTAAGTCAGGTAACAAAACATTATTAAAAACATGTCAAGAAATTCAACAGCTGCAAAGACATATTAGAAATAGCGTCAATCTTTTTAGTTCCCAAAGGGTAATCATTAGGAGATAACGAAGATTGAACCTGAGCTTAGAAAGTCCAGCAGTAGGTTACCCTTATGATTCGCTCTCAGGACGGTTCCTTGGAGGGCGGAAGGATTGAGATGACCCTCCTGGTTGAGATCCGCTGGGAAGAGGGGCCTGGATGGCCAGATTCTCGAAAGACTCCTTGTCGTCCATTCCAGGCCTGAAGATAAGAGTTTTATTATTGCTGGTGGCGATAATTGAGACCGGAAAACCCCATCTGTAAGGAACCTTGTGATTTCGCAGAACAGATGTGATATGGTTCAGGTCCCTTCGTTTTTGCAGGGTCACAGGAGACAGGTCAGAAAAAGCCTGGATTTCCTCTCCAGCGTGGGTGATGGAAGATTTCTTGCGAGCACCCTGGAGGAGGTCTTCTTTGTCTTTATAACTTAAAAATCTCACTATTATGTCTCTCGGAGGCACTTTGCTTGGTGGTTTGGGCCTGAGGGCCCTATGAGCCCTTTCTATGGGGATCTCAGGTGAGGATGGTGAGTCTTTAATGATGCGGAACAGGGCCTGTAGATACCCTTCAATATTCTGTGGGGAAACTGATTCAGATATCCCGCGGAAACGCAAGTTGTTTCTGCGTCCCCGGTTGTCCAAATCTTCTATTTTATCATTCAAGAATTGCAGATTATCTGCGTGGTTGTGTAGGTCTGTGGTATGCTGCGTCACTAAATTTGCATTATCCTGAGAAGTCTTTTCAATCTTCAAGACTCTAGACTCCAGTGCAGAAAAGTCTTTCCTAAGATCCCCAAAGAGGCTTCTCATTTCTTTCATTACCCCTTGAATGTCCTCTTTAGAAGACAGATGGTGAATGCCCTCCTTAGTAATAAATTGAGGATGTGAGTCAGTATGACAAGACATGGAGGGTGCAGTGGGGTCTTGCGGGTTGTCCATGTTGGTGTCAAGAGTCTCTTTTGTAGGGTCAAGGGGCCTGAGATAGTGGCTCATAGGTTTAGAAGCAGCTATCTTATCAGCTTTGCTGTTCCTTTTGTTAGGCATACCCCCTCAAATGAGTGTTTAGTTGTGTGATGCTCCAGAATTGGTGTTCTCAAGCAGCTCTGGTGCCTAGGCCTTATTAACTGACCGATTATTTGAGCAGCCACTTCTTATTTAAGACGTAGTATAAAGTGATTAGGCTCCCAGGACTTCTAAAATAGGCTTTTGTAAGGGTGTTCTGTTATTGCCCGATACTGGAGCTGTGTGTAGTTGGCGATGGCAATTAATTAATTACACCGCTCCCTCTGCTAGGTGTGTATAAACTGAGCCTCTTATTGCTTTATTATAGTGCACTCACTTAAGGGACGGAGGGGGGGCTATCCCCTATTGATAAGCAAATAGTTAGGTCAGTGAAACCCCCGCCTGCAAACCCTGTTTGAACCCTGCTCTGTCCCTTCACAACAATGAAGGCGTTCGTGTATCACTCTTCAGAGCGTCTAATTATGGCTGATATGTGGACTACCGGAGGCGGCTCTCTTACCGGGGGTCTAGTAGTTGAGCAGTGCGGTGATAGGACCGCAGGTGCGGCTGTCGTGTGATCGGCTCACTGTCTGCCGTATTGAGGGTGTAAGTCCGTAGGCCTGAGCACCCAGCTCCGTCGCAGTATATCCTGGGGCCTTCGTTATGCGACCGCGTTGTTCAGGCAGTAAGGTCAGAAGCGGCACCTCCGGTGGAAGCGCCGGGTCCTATGATGGGGTATTTAAACCCAAAATTGAGTCTCCGGATGGGCTATCTGAAGTGTAGAGAAGAGCCGGTGGGTCCTTAGTAGCGCTGGGTATGGTGAATGTGGATAATCATCTGGGTTGGCGCCATTTATGTTCAGGCTAGTGAGCGGCGATACTGATGAAGTAGCTCAATAGTTCCCAGGGTTGAAAGCTTTCGTTATTAGAGGCTTCATATTAGGCTGGACCAGTCACCATAAAATAAAGTTTGTATATATTTCCTTTATGCTATATAGAGCGTTTATATCAGTACTAGAAGCAGGAGCCTTCCTAGTGTGTGACCATCTTCCAGCGTGGTCAGGCTCCGCCTCCAGCATCTTTGTTTTTTAATAAAAGTACTGCACTAGGCAGTATTTTGGGGTTAAAATAGGTGGGAGTGGGGTGCTAGAAAAAAAAAAACGGCACTGACAAGTGCCTTTCAATTGTAGTCAATGGGAAATGTGTGTTCCCAGTAAATACATATGTATATGCTTACATATATATTTATACGTGCTGGGTTTGCATTGCTGCTATCTTGTAATAAAAGCGAACATTATCGTGCGCTGGTATTACAAAGTGGAGCACTAATATTGCTTTCATGAAAGCGATATTTAGTGCTCCACTTGTAATCTAGCCCTATATATTTTAGTGAACAGCTTTATAGCTTAAGAACATAGATAAAAACAAAATGTATGCTTACTTGATAAGAATTGCATAACTAACAATTGCATAATAAAAGGATAATGCAATAACACTGAATTTCACAAACGCAGAAGATTTTTTTTCTGGCAAATTTATTTTTTCTCCTATTTTCCATCCCCCTGTATCATGTGACAGACATCAGCCAATCACACATATGTAAACCCCGTGAGATTGTGCACATGCTCAGTAGGAGCTGAAGCCTCAAAAATTGTGAATATAAAAAGATTGTGCAACATTTGATAATGTAAGTAAATTGGAAAGAATCTTAAAATTGTGTGCTATTTCTGAATCATAATCAGTCTAGGAGGAAGCAAATACAGACCGTAACTCTTTTAAATTGGGTATTTTGAGTCTGCATGAGGATTTTATTCAATGTTCAGGAGCTTTGTGAAAGTCCAATGAGAAAAATTAGGAAAACATCAGGGATCTTTTTGGACGTTTTCTGTGACTATCTGGAGATTACAGACAGGATGTAGTCATAGTAAAGAATGTGTAGTTTATTTTTCTGATAGCATGTATTGATTTTATTTATAATTTATGTGATTATTCTGCTTATGTGATTCATTTAATTTTTTTTTTTTTTAATAGACGTGCACAGTAAGTTTTGAATGATCATTTTATAAACTAAAGTATATATTCTTTACCCCAGCACTTAAACTTTATTAGTGCTCTGTTTTTTTGAGGAGGCAAATACTCGCCAACATATCCCAGCTATAAATCCCTCCCACTTCCCCTGAATCCTCAGTCATACATATAGGCAAGTAGATAGAAAAAACAGAAAAGCAGGAAAGACAAAGCTGGGCAAATGAATTGCTGCTGTAACAGTACAAAAGAAACGACAGGGCTCGTGGCGCTCAACAACATGAAAGAAAATAATTTATCAGGGAAGCATAAATTTTGTTTTCTTTCATCAGATGGTGAGAGTAGACAAGACATGACGTGTGGGAATATATACACAAGCAGTGAAGTCGACAAGACTAAAAAAAGACATACATTTCATGATACTTCAGTGATACTTCAAAAAAGTATGCAAAAAGAACCAAGAAGATGCTTACAAATCTGCTCCATAGAAGCCTCAGAAAGGCCCAAGAAGTGGAAACTGCTTTAGTGGATTAAGCAGTAAATTGCGTGGGGAAGTCTTCCTCACAACCACATAGGCCTTGCAAATCAAGGCCTTAAGCAAAGTGACTAGGGAACTCCTGTAGCTTTCTAACCCTTGGGTCTGGAAAATGAAAGAACAAATAAGCCTTATCTGGCGCCAATAAAATTAACCACTGAAGGGGGCGTCTATGGACAGCACCTTGAGTGGTAGCAATGTGATAGCTGCAAGCAGACATCTGTTAATTTGTCAATTATCAGCAGATAACAGAACCATCCACCATTGCAACTTCCTATTTTATTTTGATATAATTGACTACTAGTACTGTATTAGACATGCTAATTATGCTAAACATATAAGATGTATTTTTATTTTCAGCTATGAATAGCTAGTTAATATGTGATAGCCTAGCTCTATTGAATAGTAGATATACCGTCTATATCAGAGCTTTCCAAACTTTTCATGTTGCTGACACACTTTTTAGACCTACATCATTTCGCGACACAGTAATTTAGTTGTACTAGCAAACAGGAGGTTAAACTAACTTATTTTAAGAGATACGGACACATACATAAATTATATAATAACAAAATGTATTTATAAGTAACAGTATATAAGTATGTGCAAGAATTAAAAAAAAGTTTTTTACCACCAATAGCTACTTACTATATTACTGGGCTGTGTGAGGTTGATGGGATGAACACAGTTTCTGAATATTTAGAGGAATATTAGCTAAAGACACTCTCATTTCATCATCAAGCATTTTTAAGCTTCCACTTCCTATCCATATATCAAGAGCAGAAGCAGCAATGCACTACTGGGAGATAGTTGCAAAAAAACCCCTACTGACTTCAGCTCAGCGTTTAAACTGCCGCCCTCAGAGCTCAGTGAGTCTGATTGACTACTGCCTGCGATGCAAACACACTGCTATCCCACTCACTGACTACACATGCAGTCACGAGCCGATTAAGAAAACTACAAGTGCAGTCAGGAGCCAATGTGCCGCCAATGGGAATAGTTTCAGTTCCCACTGAGCTGCGCCAATAGGTTAAGATGATCTGTGTCCCCCTAGGTATCAATCACGTGTCAACCATGTGATATGCATAGCAGGCAGGCGGAAAGTCAGAAACCAAAATTTTTTTTTACAAAAAATGTGTGCTGAAGCAGGGACACACCTACACACTGCTGCTGACACACTAGTGTGTCCCGACACACAGTTTGGAAAGCACTGGTCTATATCATAAATATGTGTTGTATTTTTTTTTTATCTTTCTTCTTTGTACAAAACAATTGTACAAGCACTGTAACTATACCAAAGTACTATTTTGTGTTTTGTCATATTTGAAGCTCAATAAAAAAAACAAAAAACCCCCATAAATTATGCTTACCTGATAATTTAATTTTCTTCTGAAGGGAATAGTCCACAGCTGCATTCATTACTTTTGGGAAATACAGAACCTGGCCACCAGGAGGAGTCAAAGACACCCCAGCCAAAGGCTTAAATACCTACCCCACTTCTCTCATCCCCCAGTCATTCTGCCAAGGGAACAAGGAACAGTAGGAGAAATATTAGGGTAAAAAAGGTGCCAGAAGAACAAAAAAAAATTACAGCCGCCTCATCGAGAAAAAACACGGGCGGGAGCTGTGGACTCTTCCCTTCAGAAGAAAATGAAATTATCAGGTAAGCATAATTTATGTTTTTCTTCTTAAAAGGGAAGAGTCCACAGCTGCATTCATTACTTTTGGGAAAACAATACCCAAGCTAGAGGACACTGACTGCAAACATTGGGTGGGTACAAAAAGCGGCCCCTTCGAAAGACACCACAGCCTGATTACTCAACACCCTAAAATTTAAGTACAAACGACACAGGTGAAAACCTGAGCCCAGGTAGCTGCACATTAGTTACACCGCCGGCAAAGCCGAACTAAAAACCACTCAGTCCCAGAGTCCGTTATGCCCAAATAACCTCCCCCTCACAAAAGGTACCCGGCCAAAGACAAGGACTGCATGTGCCCCTAAAGGGGAAAACAGAGTCCAGGAAAAATCCAAAGGAACTTTCCCCTCTCAACACATATAGAACATCCCACGGTTGTCCTACAATGCCCAGAGAGACAAACTCTCTAGAAACACAAGGACCGAAGAAAAAAAGATCCATACACAGGGAAACATGTCCCCAAAAAAGGACTCGAGGAACACCCGCAATCCCTAATTCTGTACCATACCCTAAGGTACTCCAGGAAAACCATGAGTCCCTCGTTGCCTCAAAACCTATCTAGACCTGCAGGCTAGACAGGCAGAGACAGCAGAAACAGGATCACTATCCCAGCAGCTAGAAAAAACAGCCTGAACAGGAACTCTAAATGACCAGCTTCCAGGAGGAAGGCTGACTCACCACTGCTAACCCAAACCACCGAAGGTGCTTCAAAGCTTGTTAGTATTAGTATACCGTCAAGTGCAATTTGCTGTAGCTGAATACACCATCACAGTGCAAAATCCCAATAGCGGACTCCAAAGAGCACCCCCTCCCAGCACCAGAAGCCAGTAGAAAAGAGGAGGACATCCAAAGTCCTCCCACAAAGAAGATAACCTTGCTAAGAAATAATCAACACTGCATAGAGTAAACGATCCCCAACCTTCCCTCCAGGATAATGGTCCCAGCCCAAAGGCTAGACAAGACCGAAGACAGAGTCCCAGACCTCTGGAAGAAAAAGAAGGATCAACAAGGAACAAAGTCCCTGTATAGACCGCTGCTACAAATGGCATGCTACCGTGAGTCAGGATAGACATAGTGATTGGGTACGAGACCCCCCTACACTCTGTCTTCGTCAAGAAAGGAACACTTCCCAAGGGAAGAAGGCCCTCAGACCCTCAGCATCCATATATCAGAAGACCCAAAGGGTGCAAACCCTCAGCCTCCCACTGCAGGAACGGAGGAACCAGACACTACATTGCAGCTCCCCTTCCAGGAACCTGAAACGCAAGAAGGAAAAAAAAACCCTGCAAGACAAGAACCATGGACCCACAAGAAGCCACAGATATTAAGGTAACTCCGAACCCTGAGAACCCAACCCCTACTCTAGAAGAGAAGGGAATGAAAACAACGGAAAAATACCCTACCATAGAAGCGAGAGCCCTCTCGGCCATATCGCCAATCCAGTCGAAAGAGACCTGGAGTCTAAAGGAACATCTTAAATGTCCCAGAAGACCAGTAGGAACCCGTCAGAAGGACCTAAAGCCTAAGCCACAGTCTGATAGGCATCTCTCACAGAGCCCCGACCCCTACAAGAAAGGCCCGCGGGACCACAAATCACTAGTGTGTGACCGAACCATCAACACCCATCCAAGGAGAGACATGGACCTAGGCCAGAGTCCTCTAAAAGGAGTCGATCGAAGATCCAACCTCCAGAGGAACCCTAAACTGCCTCCTACAGGGAGGAGCGTACCTCAAAAAGTCAGTAGACTGTGCGATCTAGCCATAGTCCCAAACTCAAGCGTCACGAGAAACTCCTGAACGGTCTAAGATTCAGCACCCAGTGCATATGGATCGCAAGGAAAATTCGTAGGTAGGCGATAATACGTGTCACACACACAAGCAGGGTAGAAACCAACACCCGAAGGCGATGATAACCCTGGACCATACTCGCCATCCTAGAAAGTTAAACATAAAGCCCCGCCCACGAAGCCCCTAATGGAGCATCGAGGATAAATGGTCAACTATCTGACCCCTGAATGGCAGCCATTCGTACCCGACCTTGACTCTTCACTGACAAGCCCCAAGGCAAGAGTTGCAACGAGGACGCAAGACACCCGAACGTCAAAGACCGTGGTCAGACCAAGGGTAGAAAATGGAAGAGACAACAGCCAGAGATCCCTGAAGGATCTATCTTCCAAAGAAAATAACTTGAAGCAGGCAAAGTAGAGGAATAAAAACAATACGCCCGCATCCAGACCAGATGATCCTCCCAAGGCAGGAGAATAAGACTCCACCACTGCAAGAAAATGCTTAATAGGCTAAAGAATCAGCGTCAGGAAGAACTTTGAGTGAAACTCGTTAATGACTCGGACACCAGACCACAAAGGTCACACACATCTCCTAACTCCATAGAAATGGAAATAACGGTTCTGAGTCCCCAGGGACCTGAAGAACCATGATGCCATCTGCAAAGACAGATCCGAATTCCAGACGAATAGCCCGAACCAACCAACCTTAGATTGGCACTCACAACCCTCGGTCTGGATGGGTTGCATATAAACAACAGGCCTCAAACTTCGGTAGGATCCGAGCCCGGAGTCCATAGAATAGGCCAAATGACATTCAGAGTCCAACAGAATTTAATCAGCACCACAAAGGTGACATGAACCCTGAAGCAGCCGAAAAGGCGTCCGCCCAGTACCAGCCTGGAATAAGGACACTCCAGGACTGCTCAAGGTCCAAGGAAATTCGTCCCGAAGGATCGATAAATGAACTAGAAAACATAATTGTTATATTCAACAAGTGCGCAACTTCCGAGGAAGTGCCCACGCGACCACTAATCGCAAGTATCGGTTCCAGAGAAGAACGTTCATAAAACGAAATTCCAACAGACATGAGCTTAAGGAAAACAAATTAAACACATCCATCTGGATAAAAAAAAAAAAATGAAGGCAGCACCCTCGGGTGAACGCCCAAGGTGAATGAAAACAACAACGGACCAGCCCATTAGAAGCCCCATTCCCCCAAGCTCAGAACTGGAACCGAAAACATAAAGAAAAAATTAAAACGGAGACATTAAGGATATTGGCTTCATCCCCAAACGTGATCCATTTTGACATCCAACTTCTAAGGCCTCGGATCCCTCGGCCCACCAGGACTGGGATCCTCCAACATTGCCAAAACATGTCTTAAAAGAACACGAAGGCGAGCTAGCCTGTAACAGAAGGCAAAATCATCCCTCGCCGGATCAACTGAAGACCCTGGCCCGAGATTGCCTCAGGGGCCAACGCTTCCCCAGAAAGCCGAACTGAATTGGGCGATCTCTCGCTCGATGGGCCTTGGTTAACAGAGCACGGACAGTATCTTAGAAACACTTCACTTAGGAAATATAAATGAGTCAGCGCCATAGAAATGGCCATGAGGAACTGTGCCGTAACCTCTGGAGGAAACAAGCCACCCTCCAGAGAAGGAGTAAAGGCCATAGGGACACCTGCGTGCGTAGCTGGGAAAGGTTCTGGGGCACGCGCCTCACGGGTCATGGAAACTTTGGAGGCGGATGGTTCAACGCACTCTATGTTCCCTGGTGCGGGAGAAGAGAGTACATAACTGACGGGCATTGATTACCCGGGCCATTTCATATTTATCACAAGACACATTCTCCGTATCGGAGGCACGGACAGTATCTTAGAAACACTTCACTTAGGAAATATAAATGAGTCAGCGCCATAGAAATGGCCATGCGGAACTGTGCCGTAACCTCTGGAGGAAACAAGCCACCCTCCAGAGAAGGAGTAAAGGCCATAGGGACACCTGCGTGCGTAGCTGGGAAAGGTTCTGGGGCACGCGCCTCACGGGTCATGGAAACTTTGGAGGCGGATGGTTCAACGCACTCTATGTTCCCTGGTGCGGGAGAAGAGAGTACATAACTGACGGGCATTGATTACCCGGGCCATTTCATATTTATCACAAGACACATTCTCCGTATCGGAGGCATCCGTGTCACGTATATCAGAATCCTCCATAATCTTGGGATTACAAAAAATTACAAAAACTAACTGGCACTATTTAACACCCCCAATGGCTGGGGCACTGACCACCTCCTGTGAACCAAACAACCCACGAGCATGACTCTCGGTCACACACAGTCAGCATACGGAAGTGAAAAACAGCGTAACCGCACCTGTCACAAGGTGCACTGTACCAATCACAAAATGGGCGCGCAATCTTCAGAGATTGCGTCATTAAAATAAGGTGGTTATGTTCCGTAAAGGCCGTGAGCCTAGGTATAGCTACACATTTGCAGATAGAACCATATAACAAACATGATTAAAGTCCCCCCTGTTCAATAACCCCCCTCAGGAGATATTAACCCATGATTCTTTATAAAGATAACTGGGACCCTACCTTGTTTCGTTAACAATACATTCCCATGTCGATTAATAAAATGAAACGATCTTACCGGAATCTACACCATGGAACAGGAACACGGCCTTTCAAGTGTGACAGATAGTAGCCTCGCTTCTGACATGACATGGACTTGATTGAAGAAAGGTAGGCAGAGAAACTCGTCAACACTGATTACCAAGGAGCTGTTAATATGAGTCGGGATGGGTTCGCAGGAAAACTCTCCCTGCATCTCCGGACTCTAACTTTCATCCATGCTCTCACTGAGAGGCTGACAGGATTACTTAAAACTCCAGTCCCATTGCGAAGAGTACTACCCTCCATAAGAGACTATCTCAAACTTCTGACAACCTCCTGTGACAAAAGGCAAAGAATGACTGGGGGATAAGGGAAGTGGGGGAGGTATTTAAGCCTTTGGCTGGGGTGTGTTTGCCTCCTCCTGGTGGTCAGGTTCTGTATTTCCCAAAAGTAATGAATGCAGCTGTGAACTCTTCCCTTTTAAGAAGAAAAAAATAACCCTTAAAGTCCCAACATAGAGTAGCTAAGTAAAAGCTGTGTTTTAATAAAAAAATCTCCAGGGACAGGAGTGATGAGAGAGATGCGCTGATATGACCAGCAACGTCTGTGTGTGCTGATACTTTTAAACAGACAGCATCCCATTTAAATAGTTTTTGTAAAGGAGCCCAAAAGTGCCTAAAACTGTTGTAGGAGTTATTTAGTGTATTTGTATATGTCCCCAGGTTATGTGAAGCATGTGTGCATGATCATACTGGAAAAATATTTTAACTGCATGAAATAAAAAAGTTTATAGGAAATAAAATGTCCTCCTTTTGTAAAACTAGACAATTTTGCTAACAATGCTCTATACTTAAAAACTTAAATTATGCTTACCTTGCAATTTTCTTTTCTTCAGACGGGGAGTCCACAGCTGCATTCATTACTTTTGGGAATTCAGAACCTGGCCACCAGGAGGAGGCAAAGACACCCCCGCCAAAGGCTTAAATACCTTCCCCACTTCCCTCATCCCCCATTCTGCCGATGGAACAAGGAACAGTAGGAGAAATATCAGGGTGAAAAAGTGCCAGAAAAACAAAAATTACGGCCGCCCCATATAAAAAACTCAGGTGGGGAGCTGTGGACTCTCCCCGTCTGAAGAAAAGAAAATTATCAGGTAAGCATAATTTAAGTTTTTCTTCATAAATGGGGAGAGTCCACAGCTGCATTCATTACTTTTGGGAAAACAATACCCAAGCTATAGAGGACACTGAATGCAAAACGGGCGGGTACAAAAGGCGGCCCATTCTGAGGGCACCATAGCCTGAAAACACCAAAACTCCAGACAAAAAAACTGCTTCACCCAAAGCAGAAGGGACAAAAAGGAAAAGGCAAAAGTAACTGCCCAACAGTTAGAACCAGCAAGGCCCTTGATAGAGACTGCTCAGAATCACTAGACTTGACCGAGCCCAAAAGCCACTGAGGAGACAAAGACCTGCAGGTTCTCAGTCCGCGAATAAACTCACCCCCGGACCAGAAGGAAGGGAAACATCCACATTCTCCCAGAAGGGAAGGACTCAGAAGGATGAAACAGGGCAAAACCGACTAAAGACCCTACCGACCTAGCAGAGCAAGAGAGGAAAATCCCAGACCCCTATGTGCATAGATTTCAAGAGACCAAAGTAAAGCCCTGAAAACTAAAGGGAGAAAGGTAGAACCCCTCCCCTACGCAGAGTGAGCAACCGAAACACAAACCGTCCCCGGGAGCCGCGAAAAAACAGCATCAGAATATCTGCATAGGCTTCCTGCTGCAAAGGTGGTCTAAGTGAACACAAGTCGCCAACCCTAGCTAATCAAGCTAGTAAACTACACAGGACCATCTTCAGAAAGAAAAACTCCAAAATAGTGTAGAACAATACTTTTCCAAGAAAAGCAGGCAAGGAAAAGATAGTACCTAGAACCCACAGAGAAAAAACTACCTGCTGAGGAGGGATCCACCGTGAAGCCTCTCACCTAAGGAAGGCTCACAAGAGCTATCTATGATATGCGGTCAAAGTTAGACAGATCAGACAGATCCCTGACCCTCACTCTGGGCAACGGAACCAGCACCAAAGCGACTGGCAATGTCTGAAAAGACAAAGGAATTAAAACTCCCCGAATCCCCAAGTCCTTCAGGAGGGAAAAGGGAACCCAGTCGCAGCTCCCTTCCCGATGACTAAGGACTCCCAAAAGGAGACCCTCTACTGAAACTACAGTAATGGCATGTCACAAGAAAGCCAGCCCTTCACCTGACATCCTGCACGCAAGGCAGGGGGGACAACCCCACAGAGAGAGGAAAAAAAAAGGACCTCCGAGCACCAGGCGGATACTGTGGAATTCCAAGTCCACCCCAAAGGGAGAGGAAACAAAAACAGAACAGCTCACCCGCACACAGGTATGGATTGTAAATCTGTAGATGGACTCAAAAGGTCAAGTGCCGAATGAAAGCACCTTCCAGCCACTATGGGCGGCCCAGCAGAAATGTCAAATTTTCCGATAAGAGAGAAAAATCCGCCCGTAGGAACAGGAGATGTCCCGGAACCCGGGAAACTAGGCCATCCTGAACCAGTCCTATGGGATCTGGATACAGAAACTTAAAATGTCCAGTCAAAGACAAGAAACAAAAAACCCAGACACCCGGAACCGGCTCTAAACAAACTAATAACCCCTGAGGAACCCCCGGGTTACCCCACAGGCGATGCAATCACAGTCATATCCAAGGCACCTTGGAAACTGAACTCTCACGCAAATATCCCAGACACAGAGTGCTTTAAAACACCCACAGCGGGATTCAAACTCCCAACCTAAAGGGTGTTAGGCAATGATGAAAGCCCCACAGCTACTCTGGTTGACCGCTAAATGCTCTAGGGACAACCCCACTATGTCCAAAGACTAAGGTAAACGTACAAGAGCTTAAACCTAGAAATCTGGATTGAGAAGATAACAATAGTCTCCAAGATCCTCTCAGGATCAACTTCCCCCGAGGCACATACAGCTCGAGGACAAATGAACGAGCATACTAACCCCTGGCGGATGAAAACCCAAAAATCCGCCCGTAGGAACAGGAGATGTCCCGGAACCCGGGAAACTGGGCTGTCCTGAACCAGTCCTAAGGGATATAGATACAGAACACCAAAATGTCCAATCAAAGACAAGGAACACAAAACCCAGAAACCTGTAACCCGGAGCCGGCTTTAAACAAACTAATAACCCCTGAGGAACCACCGGGTTACCCCATCTGGAGCAGACCTTGCACCACAGGCGATGCAATCAAGTCATATCCAAGGCACCTTGGACACTGTACTCTCACGTAAGTATCCCAGACACAGAGTGCTTTAAAGACACCCACAGCGGGATTGAAACTCCCAACCTAAAGGGTGCTAGACAATGATGAAAGCCCCTAGCTACTCTGGTTGACCCCTAAAGGCTCTAGGGAGAACCCCAATAAGTCCAAAGACTAAGGGAAATGTACAAGAGAACAGAGCTCAAACCTAGAAATCTGGATTGAGAAGATAACAATAGTCTCCAAGATCCTCTCAGGATCAACTTCCCGGAAGCACCTACAGCTCGAGGACAAATGAACGAGCATACTAACCCCTGGCAGATGAAAAAATCCAAAACGCCTAAGCAGGGGCAAACACCAGAAAAAACATAATTTATGTAAGAACTTACCTGATAAATTCATTTCTTTCATATTAGCAAGAGTCCATGAGCTAGTGACGTATGGGATATACATTCCTACCAGGAGGGGCAAAGTTTCCCAAACCTCAAAATGCCTATAAATACACCCCTCACCACACCCACAATTCAGTTTAACGAATAGCCAAGAAGTGGGGTGATAAAAAAGTGCGAAAGCATATAAAATAAGGAATTGGAATAATTGTGCTTTATACAAAATCATAACCACCACAAAAAAAGGGCGGGCCTCATGGACTCTTGCTAATATGAAAGAAATGAATTTATCAGGTAAGTTCTTACATAAATTATGTTTTCTTTCATGTAATTAGCAAGAGTCCATGAGCTAGTGACGTATGGGATAATGACTACCCAAGATGTGGATCTTTCCACACAAGAGTCACTAGAGAGGGAGGGATAAAATAAAGACAGCCAATTCCTGCTGAAAATAATCCACACCCAAAATAAAGTTTAACGAAAAACATAAGCAGAAGATTCAAACTGAAACCGCTGCCTGAAGTACTTTTCTACCAAAAACTGCTTCAGAAGAAGAAAATACATCAAAATGGTAGAATTTAGTAAAAGTATGCAAAGAGGACCAAGTTGCTGCTTTGCAGATCTGGTCAACCGAAGCTTCATTCCTAAACGCCCAAGAAGTAGATACTGACCTAGTAGAATGAGCTGTAATTCTCTGAGGCGGAATTTTACCCGACTCAACATAGGCAAGATGAATTAAAGATTTCAACCAAGATGCCAAAGAAATGGCAGAAGCTTTCTGGCCTTTCCTAGAACCGGAAAAGATAACAAATAGACTAGAAGTCTTACGGAAAGATTTCGTAGCTTCAACATAATATTTCAAAGCTCTAACAACAAACATCCAAAGAATGCAACGATTTCTCCTTAGAATTCTTAGGATTAGGACATAATGAAGGAACCACAATTTCTCTACTAATGTTGTTGGAATTCACAACTTTAGGTAAAAATTCAAAAGAAGTTCGCAACACCGCCTTATCCTGATGAAAAATCAGAAAAGGAGACTCACAAGAAAGAGCAGATAATTCAGAAACTCTTCTAGCAGAAGAGATGGCCAAAAGGAACAAAACTTTCCAAGAAAGTAATTTAATGTCCAATGAATGCATAGGTTCAAACGGAGGAGCTTGAAGAGCTCCCAGAACCAAATTCAAACTCCAAGGAGGAGAAATTGACTTAATGACAGGTTTTATACGAACCAAAGCTTGTACAAAACAATGAATATCAGGAAGAATAGCAATCTTTCTGTGAAAAAGAACAGAAAGAGCAGAGATTTGTCCTTTCAAAGAACTTGCGGACAAACCCTTATCTAAACCATCCTGAAGAAACTGTAAAATTCTCGGTATTCTAAAAGAATGCCAAGAAAAATGATGAGAAAGACACCAAGAAATATAAGTCTTCCAGACTCTATAATATATCTCTCGAGATACAGATTTACGAGCCTGTAACATAGTATTAATCACAGAGTCAGAGAAACCTCTTTGACCAAGAATCAAGCGTTCAATCTCCATACCTTTAAATTTAAGGATTTCAGATCCTGATGGAAAAAAGGACCTTGTGATAGAAGGTCTGGTCTTAACGGAAGAGTCCACGGTTGGCAAGAGGCCATCCGGACAAGATCCGCATACCAAAACCTGTGAGGCCATGCTGGAGCTACCAGCAGAACAAACGAGCATTCCTTCAGAATCTTGGAGATCACTCTTGGAAGAAGAACTAGAGGCGGAAAGATATAGGCAGGATGATACTTCCAAGGAAGTGATAATGCATCCACTGCCTCCGCCTGAGGATCCCGGATCTGGACAGATACCTGGGAAGTTTCTTGTTTAGATGGGACGCCATCAGATCTATTTCTGGAAGTTCCCACATTTGAACAATCTGAAGAAATACCTCTGGGTGAAGAGACCATTCGCCCGGATGCAACATTTGGCGACTTAGATAATCCGCTTCCCAATTGTCTACACCTGGGATATGAACCGCAGAGATTAGACAGGAGCTGGATTCCGCCCAAACCAAAATTCGAGATACTTCTTTCATAGCCAGAGGACTGTGAGTCCCTCCTTGATGATTGATGTATGCCACAGTTGTGACATTGTCTGTCTGAAAACAAATGAACGATTCTCTCTTCAGAAGAGGCCAAAACTGAAGAGCTCTGAAAATTGCACGGAGTTCCAAGATATTGATAGGTAATCTCACCTCCTGAGATTCCCAAACTCCCTGTGCCGTCAGAGATCCCCACACAGCTCCCCAACCCGTGAGACTTGCATCTGTTGAAATTACAGTCCAGGTCGGAAGCACAAAAGAAGCCCCCTGAATTAAACGATGGTGATCTGTCCACCATGTTAGAGAGTGCCGAACAATCGGTTTTAAAGATATTGTTTGAGATATCTTCGTGTAATCCTTGCACCATTGCTTCAGCATACAGAGCTGAAGAGGTCGCATGTGAAAACGAGCAAAGGGGATCGCGTCCGATGCAGCAGTCATAAGACCTAGAATTTCCATGCATAAGGCTACCGAAGGGAATGATTGTGACTGAAGGTTTCGACAAGCTGCAATCAATTTTAGACGTCTCTTGTCTGTTAAAGACAGAGTCATGGACACTGAATCCATCTGGAAACCCAGAAAGGTTACCCTTGTCTGAGGAATCAAAGAACTTTTTGGTAAATTGATCCTCCAACCATGATCTTGAAGAAACAACACAAGTCGATTCGTATGAGATTCTGCTAAATGTAAAGACTGAGCAAGTACCAAGATATCGTCCAAATAAGGAAATACCACAATACCCTGTTCTCTGATTACAGACAGAAGGGCACCGAGAACCTTTGTAAAAATTCTTGGAGCTGTAGCTAGGCCAAACGGCAGAGCCACAAACTGGTAATGCTTGTCCAGAAAAGAGAATCTCAGGAACTGAAAATGATCTGGATGAATCGGAATATGCAGATATGCATCCTGTAAATCTATTGTGGACATATAATTCCCTTGCAGAACAAAAGGCAAGATAGTCCTTATAGTTACCATTTTGAACGTTGGTATCCTTACATAACGATTCAATATTTTTAGATCCAGAACTGGTCTGAAGGAATTCTCCTTCTTTGGTACAATGAAGAGATTTGAATAAAACCCCATCCCCTGTTCCTGAACTGGAACTGGCATAATTACTCCAGTCAACTCTAGATCTGAAACACATTTCAGAAATGCTTGAGCTTTTACTGGATTTACTGGGACACGGGAAAGAAAAAATCTCTTTGCAGGAGGTCTTATCTTGAAACCAATTCTGTACCCTTCTGAAACAATGTTCTGAATCCAAAGATTGTGAACAGAATTGATCCAAATTTCCTTGAAAAAACGTAACCTGCCCCCTACCAGCTGAGCTGGAATGAGGGCCGCACCTTCATGTGGACTTAGAAGCAGGCTTTGCCTTTCTAGCTGGCTTGGATTTATTCCAGACTGGAGATGGTTTCCAAACTGAAACTGCTCCTGAGGATGAAGGATCAGGCTTTTGTTCTTTGTTGAAACGAAAGGAACGAAAACGATTATTAGCTCTACTTTTACCTTTAGATTTTTTATCCTGTGGTAAAAAAGTTCCTTTCCCACCAGTAACAGTTGAAATGATGGAATCCAACTGAGAACCAAATAATTTGTTACCCTGGAAAGAAATAGAAAGTAAAGTTGATTTAGAAGCCATATCAGCATTCCAAGTTTTAAGCCATAAAGCTCTTCTAGCTAAAATAGCTAGAGACATAAACCTGACATCAACTCTGATAATATCAAAAATGGCATCACAGATAAAATTATTAGCATGCTGAAGAAGAATAATAATGTCATGAGAATCACGATGTGTTACTTGTTGCGCTAAAGTTTCCAACCAAAAAGTTGAAGCTGCAGCAACATCAGCCAAAGATATAGCAGGTCTAAGAAGATTACCTGAACACAGATAAGCTTTTCTTAGAAAGGACTCAATTTTCCTATCTAGAGGATCCTTAAACGAAGTACCATCTGACGTAGGAATAGTAGTACGTTTAGCAAGGGTAGAAATAGCCCCATCAACTTTAGGGATTTTGTCCCAAAATTCTAATCTGTCAGACGGCACAGGATATAAATGCTTAAAACGTTTAGAAGGAGTAAATGAATTACCCAATTTATCCCATTCTTTGGAAATTACTGCAGAAATAGCATTAGGAACAGGAAAAACTTCTGGAATAACCACAGGAGCTTTAAATACCTTATCTAAACGTTTAGAATTAGTATCAAGAGGACTAGAATCCTCTATTTCTAAAGCAATTAGAACTTCTTTAAGTAAAGAACGAATAAATTCCATTTTAAATAAATATGAAGATTTATCAGCATCAACCTCAGAGACAGAATCCTCTGAACCAGAGGAGTCATCAGAATCAGAATGATGATGTTCATTTAAAAATTCATCTGTAGGGAGAGAAGTTTTAAAAGATTTTTTACGTTTACTAGAAGGAGAAATAACAGACATAGCCTTCTTTATGGATTCAGAAACAAAATCTCTTATATTATCAGGAACATTCTGCACCTTAGATGTTGAGGGAACTGCAACAGGCAATGGTACTTTACTAAAGGAAATATTATCTGCTTTAACAAGTTTGTCATGACAATCAATACAAACAACAGCTGGAGAAATAGCTACCAAAAGTTTACAGCAGATACACTTAGCTTTGGTAGATTCAGCACTTGACAGCGATTTTCCTGTAGTATCTTCTGGCTCAGATGCAACGTGAGACATCTTGCAATATGTAAGAGAAAAAACAACATATAAAGCAAAATTGATCAAATTCCTTAAATGACAGTTTCAGGAATGGGAAAGAATGCCAAAGAACAAGCTTCTAGCAACCAGAAGCAATAAAAAATGAGACTTAAATAATGTGGAGACAAAAGCGACGCCCATATACCCCAGGACACTCATCTACATATAGCAGATAGCCAAACCAGTACTGAAACGAGAATCAGCAGAGGTAATGGTATATATAAGAGTATATCGTCGATCTGAAAAGGGAGGTAAGAGATGAATCTCTACGACCGATAACAGAGAACCTATGAAATAGACCCCTTAGAAGGAGATCACTGCATTCAAATAGGCAATACTCTCCTCACATCCCTCTGACATTCACTGCACGCTGAGAGGAAAACCGGGCTCCAACTTGCTGCGGAGCGCATATCAACGTAGAATCTAGCACAAACTTACTTCACCACCTCCATCGGAGGCAAAGTTTGTAAAACTGAATTGTGGGTGTGGTGAGGGGTGTATTTATAGGCATTTTGAGGTTTGGGAAACTTTGCCCCTCCTGGTAGGAATGTATATCCCATACGTCACTAGCTCATGGACTCTTGCTAATTACATGAAAGAAAAGGAGACAACATAATCTGCAGAGATCCAAAATTATGGGAGCAGACATCCCGGAAGTAGAAAAAATCCAAAAGGCCCTAACTTCCTGGCACCGATGACCAGTAGGCCAGCCCCAGGAAAGGGGACAAAGGCCCAATCAGCCTCGACCCAAAGGAAGAGGTACCATCATCAAGGAAACAGAGACCAAGAGGACAACCCAAAGGAAGCCTCAAAGGAGGAGACAAGTAAACGCCACCATCCTCTGAACCTCCAACCCACTATGGGAAGGAGAAAAAAACTCTAGCACCTGAGCCAAAAGAACCCAGGAGCTTACAGAGTACGCCTTAGCTGGATCTGAACCTCGGAAACCCCGCCAGCTAAGCATGGATAGGACAATTAGGACTGAGCACAATCATTTCTGATGCCCCCAGAAGAATAAACAAGGACCAGCCTGATGTCTAGGAACGAAAGGCCCCCTATAACTTGTAACGGGAAACAAGAAAATGAAACTTAAAACAAGAGTGAGCCACTCGGCATCCCAACCGAACCAGCCAGGTACAACGGGCACCACGTGTCTGATATAGACCTCAAGGGACAGAAACTAGTACCCAACCAGGACCAGCCTGATACCTAGGGCACCCAAGAACTGTCCAAGGCCACAGAAAGTCGCAACCCTAGAAGGGATAGACAAATTAAACAGACAAACGGTAGACATACCAATGCCCTAACTTTTCATATAACTTCCGCAGAAGCGCCAATGCGACCAAAAAATTGCTAGTATCAAATTCCAGAGAAGAAAATGTTTCCAAAGGAAAAAATAACAGACATGAGCTTTCAAAATTAAATAAAATACATCCTAACCAGATCAAAATAAAAGAGGGTAACACCCGCAGGTTAACGCCCAAGAAGAACGGACACACTAACAGGACCAGCCGGTCAGAGATCCAATTCTTCCAAAGCGGAAGACCGAGGATCCACCAACCCATTAGGACTGGGATCCTCCAGCACTGCTAAAACATGCCTCAACAGGACACGAATGCGTGCCAGTCTATAACGAAAGGCAAGACTTACCTCCGCTGGGGCAACTGATGACCGTGGCCCCGAGGGTTGGACCCATGAAGCCCCAGAGCAAACCGCTTCCCCAAAGGACTGATCTGAACCAGACGATCCCACGCCTGACGAGCCCTGGTTAACAGAACACGGACAATATCTTCCTGGAAGATGTAAATGCGCCAACGCCATTGATATGGCCATGCGGAACCGTGCTGTAACATCTGGAAGAAAAAAGCAGCTTTCTGGAGAAGGATAAACGGCATTTGGGACACCTGCTTGCGTATCAAAAGAAGGTTCTAGGGCGCGCACCTGGCGGGATATAGAATCCTCAGGGGCGGATGGCTCAGCGGACTCTAAGTTCCCTGATTCCAGAGAATAGAGCACTCTAAAGCGGCATTCGGAACATAACTGATAGGCATGGATCACCCGGGCCATTTCATATTCTTTGCAAGAAGTAGAATCTGAATCAGAGACATAGGTCTCCAAAAAATCAGAATCCTTCATAACTTGGAGATTGTAAATATGGACAAAAAAATAAACTGCACCTTACACCCCCAATGGCTGGGGCATCACCACCTCCTATGACCCAGATTCTAGCGAAACAGATTCTCTCCCTCGCCACACGGTCAGGAATACGGAAACAGAGAACAGAAGCGTGACCGCGCCTGGTCACAAGGTGCACCGTGCAGTCCAAGAAAAAGCGTGCCAGTCCGCAAAGACCGCGCAGCCTGCAAAAAAGGCTGGTATGTTCCAAATATAGCCACAAGCCCAAGTATCACTACACATTAGCAGGCAGAATCACATAAAAAACATGATTAAAGCCCCCCCCCCCCCGTTCAATAACACCCCTCAGGAGATATTAAGCCTTGATTCCATAAGATAAAAGGAGTCCCACTGAGACCCTGTCGTCTTCATTACATTACATTTCCATATTGAAAGTAAAATGAAACGATCTTAACGGAATCTATGCCGTGGAACAGGAACACGCCCCTTCAAGTGTGACAGATAGTAGTGTCGCTTCTGACATGGACTTAACCCCTTAATGACCACCGTACTTTTCCATTTTCTGTCCGTTGGGACCAAGGCTATTTTTACATTTTTGCGGTGTTTGTGTTTAGCTGTAATTTTCCTCTTACTCATTTACTGTACCCACACATATTATATACCGTTTTTCTCGCCATTAATTGGACTTTCTCAAGATACCATTATTTTCATCATATCTTATAATTTACTATAAAAAAAATTATAAAATATGAGGAAAAAATGGAAAAAAACACAATTTTTCTTACTTTGACCCCCAAAATCTGTTGCACATCTACAACCACCAAATAACACCTATGCTAAATAGTTTCCAAATTTTGTCCTGAATTTAGAAATACCCAATATTTACATGTTCTTTGCTTTTTTTTTCCAAGTTATAGGGCCATAAATACAAATAGCACTTTGCTATTTCTAAACCACTTTTTTTCACATTTAGCGCTAGTTACATTGGAAAACTGATATCTGTCAGGAAGCCCTGAATATCCCTTGACATGTATATATTTGTTTTTAGAAGACATCCCAAAGTATTGATCTAGGCCCATTTTGGTATATTTCATGCGACCATTTCACCGCCAAATGCGATCAAATTAAAAAAATCATTCACTTTTTCACAATTTTTTTTCACAAACTTTAGGTTTCTCACTGAAGTTATTTACAAACAGCTTGTGCAATTATGGCATAAATGGTTGTAAATTTTTCTCTGGGATCCTCTTTGTTCAGAAATAGCAGACATATATGGCTTTGGCGTTGCTTTTTGGTAATTAGAAGGCTGCTGAATGCCACTGCGCACCACATGTGTATTATGCCCAGCAGTGAAGGGGTTAATCAGGGAGCATGTAGAGAGCTTTTTGGGGTAATTTTAGCTTTAGTGTAGTGTAGTAGACAACCCAAAGCATGGATCTAGACCCATTTTGGTATATTTCATGCTACCATTTCACCGCCAAATGCGATTAAATAAAAAAAAAAACGTTACATTTTTCCAAATTTTAGGTTTCTCACTGAAATCATTTACAAACAGTTTGCGCAATTATGGCACAAATGGTTGTAAATGCTTCTCTGGGATCCCCTTCGTTCAGAAATAGCAGACATATATGGCTTTGGCGTTGCTTTTTGGTAATTAGAAGGCTGCTAAATGCCGCTGTGCATCACACGTGTATTATGGCTAGCAGTGAAGGGGTTAATTAGGGAGCTTGTAGAGAGCTTGCAGGGTTAATTTTAGCTTTAGTGTAGAGATCAGTCTCCCACCTGACACATCACACCCCCTGATGCCTCCAAAACAGATCCCTTCCCTCCCCCACCCCACTATTGTCCCCACCATCTTAAGTACTGGCAGAAAGTCTGCCAGTACTAAAATAAAAGGAATCTTTGCATTTCAATTGTTTTTGTTTAGCATATTTACATATGCTGCTGTGTAGGGTCCCACCTTAGACCTCAACCTCCCTGATCCCACCCCTCAAACAGCTCTCTAACACCCTCCTCTACCTTCTTGGGAGCCATATTTGTTACTGGCAGCTGTCTGCCAGTACCCAGTTTACCATATATTAGATTTTTTAATTTTTTTTCTGTAGTGTAGCTTCCCCCCACCAAGACCACCCCCCACCTCCTCCCAGATCACTTTTTTTTATTTCAATGGCCATTCCCTCCCCCCTTTCTCCCACTTACGATACTTTAGTTTTCTGAAGTGTAGCAGTTCCCACCCACTCCCTCCCCGTGCACGCACCCGCCCTCTGTCCCGTGTCTATACACGCCCCCGATGACCCCCGCCCCCCTCTCTGCCTTGGAACCCATCGATGGCCGCCCACCGGCCTCCCACTTCAGCTCCCACCCCCCAACGAATGTGGCCATCGATGTCCGGTGCAGAGAGGGCCATAGAGTGGCTCTCTCTGCACCTGAGGGGTAAAAATGGTTATTGCAGGATGCCTCGATATCGAGGCATCCTGCAATAACCGGAAAGCAGCTGGAAGCGATCAGGATCGCTTCCAGCTGCTTTCCAGACCGACGACGTACGCCACACGTCCTTGGTTGTTAAGAGTATTTTTTTTCAGGACGTATGGGGTACGTCGTCGGTCGTTAAGGGGTTAAAGGGACAAAGAACCCAAATTTTTTCTTTTGTGATTCAGATAGAGCATGCAATTTTAGGCAACTTTCTAATTTACTCCTATTATCAAATTTTCTTTATTCTCTTGGTATCTTTATTTGAAATGCAAGAATGTAAGTTTAGATGCCGGCCCATTTTTGGTGAACAACCTAGGTTGTCCTTGCCGATTGGTGGATAAATTAATCCACCAATCAAAAAATGCTGTCCAGAATTCTGAACCAAGAAAAAAGCTTAGATGCCTTCTTTTTCAAATAAAGATAGCAAGAGAATGAAGAAAGATTGATAATAGGAGTAAATTAGAAAGTTGCTTAAAATTGCATGCTCTATATGAAAGAAAGAAAAAAATTGGGTTCAGTGTCCCTTTAAGAGAAGCAGGCAGCGAAACTCGTCAACGCTAATTGCTTATGGAGCTGTTAATATGAGTCGGGATGGGTTCGCAGAAAGACTCTCCCTGCATATCCGGACTCTAACTTTCATCCATGCTCTCACTGAGAGGTTGACAGGACTACTTAAAACTCCAGTCCCATTCCGAAGAGTACTACCCTCCATAAGAGACTAAACCAAAATCATCTGACACTTCTCTGCCAATCTCCTGTGACAAGAGGCAAAGAATGACTGGGGGATAAGGGAAGTGAGGGAGGTATTTGGGGTGTCTTTGCCTCTTCCTGGTGGCCAGGTTCTGAATTTCCAAAAGTAATGAATGCAGCTGTGCACTCTCCCCGTTTATATAGAAAAATAGGGTTATTTGGCCTCAGCACAATGTGTTAAAAAGAGAAGTCATATAACTTTGTTACAAAAAAAACATCTCTTTAAAGGGACAGTAAACCTTAAAAATAATGTTATATAATTCTGCACATAGTGCAGAATTATATAACATTATTTAAGTGCTATAGTTCTAAAAGCCTTTTTTACCTTTTAATATGTAAAAAATATGGCGCTTTTACAGACCCGCTCTCTGCTCTCTGCTGAGCGGGTCTGTTATATTTAGTCAGCGCATCGGGCCAGCTGTTTAGTCACAGCCCGGCCCGACCGCGTCATAAGACTAAGTGCAGCTCGCTCCTGTGATGTTGCTATGTGCCCGATGCGCTGACTAAATATAACAGACCCGCTCAGCAGAGAGCAGAGAGCGGGTCTGTAAAAGCGCCATATTTTTTACATATTAAAAGGTAAAAAAGGCTTTTAGAACTATAGCACTTAAATCATTTTATATAATTCTGCACTATGTGCAGAATTATATAACATTATTTTTAAGGTTTACTGTCCCTTTAAATTTAACCCCAAGATAAGTACTGTATATATGCAGAAGGTTGAAGTGAATACACCCTTAATGTGCGCAATAAAATAATGATAAATACATATTTATACTACATCACCTCCATAAAAAAGGATTGTGTTGTGTAGAAGCAGCTGGGCATCTGCCTTGAACTCATCATAACTCTTGTACTTTCCTTCACTTACTTTCTGCACAAAATAGAAACAGGATGCATTAAAAAATTGTAAAAGGGAAAGCGGCAGACATTTTAAAAGAATATTAGACTTTAATATTATAAGCAATCTATCGGCTAGATTACGAGTTTTGCGGTAAGAGCTGCTCGGTACTAACTTGCAAGTTATTGTCACCGCTCACTTACCTACAGCGCTGGTATTACAGGTTTATAAAAACCCGGCGTTAGCAGGCAAGAAGTGAGCGTAGAGCAAAATTGAGCTCCATACCGCACTCCAATACCAGCGCTGTGGTAAGCTGGTTTTACGTGCTCGTGCACGATTTCCCCATAGACATCGATGGGGAGAGCTGGCTAAAAAAAAGCCTAACACCTGCAATAAAGGAGCGTAAAGCTCCGTAACGCAGCCCCATTGATTCCTATGGGGAAACAAAATTTATGTTTACACCTAACACCCTAACATGAATCCCGAGTCTAAACACCCCATATCTTACACTTATTAACCCCTAATCTGCCACCCCGCCCCTGACATCGCAGGCAACTACATTATACTTATTAACCCCTAATCTGCTGCCCCCAACATCGCTGACACCTACATAAAGTTATTAACCCCTAATCTTCCGCCCCCAATGTCGCCGCATCCTACCTACACTTATTAACCCCTAATCTGCCGCCCCCAACGTCGCCGCCACTATACTAAATGTATTAACCTCTAAATCTAACCCTAAATCTAACCCTAACCCTCACTAACTTTAATGTAATTAAAATAAATCTAAATAAAACCTACTATTAATAACTAAATAATTCCTATTTAAAACTAAATACTTACCTATAAAATAAACCCTAAGCTAGCTACAATATAACTAATTTTATTTTTATTTCACAGGCAAGTTTGTATTTATTTTAACTAGGTAGAGTAGTTACTAAATAGTTATTAACTATTTACTAACTACCTAGCTAAAAGAAATACAAATTTACCTGTAAAATAAAACCTAACCTGTCTTACACTAACACCTAACCTTACACTACAAATAAATCAATTACATTTATTAAATACAATTACCTAAATTACCAAAAAAAATACTAAATTACACAAAATAAAAAAAGAAATTATGAGATATTTAAACTAATTACACCTAATCTAATAGCCCTATCAAAATAAAAAGCCCCCCCAAAATAAAAAAAAACCCTAGCCTAAACTAAACAACCAATAGCCCTTAAAAGGGCCTTTTGTGGGGCATTGCCCCAAAGAAATCAGCTCTTTTACCTGTAAAAAAAAAAAATACAAACAACCCCTCAACAGTAAAACGCACCACCCACACAACCAACTCCCTAAATAAAATCCTAACTAAAAAACCTAAGCTCCCCATTGCCCTGAAAAGGGGATTTGGATGGGCATTGCCCTTAAAAGGGCATTTAGCTCTTTTTCCGCCCAAACGCCCTAATCTAAAAATAAAACCCACACAATAAACCCTTAAAAAAGCCTAACACTAACCCCCAAAGATCCACTTACAGTTTTTGAAGACCCGACATCCATCCTCAATGAAGCCAGCAGAAGTCCTCAACGAAGCGGCAGAAGTCTTCATCCAACCGGGCAGAAGTCTTCATCCAACCAGGCAGAAGTCTTCATCCAGACGGCATCTTCTAATTTCATCCATCCGGCGCGGAGCGGGTCTATCTTCAAGACATCCGGCGCGGAGCATCCTCTTCAATCGACGTCTTCTTGAACAATTAATTCTCCTTCAAATGACGTCATCCAAGATGGCGTCCCTTGAATTCCGATTGGCTGATAGAATTCTATCAGCCAATCGAAATTAAAGGTAAAAAAAATCCTATTGGCTGATCCAATCAGCCAATAGGATTGAGCTCGCATTCTATTGGCTGTTCCACCTTTAATTCTGATTGGCTGATAGAATTCTATCAGCCAATCGGAATTCAAGAGACGCTATCTTGGATGACGTCATTTAAAGGAGAATTCATTGTTCAAGAAGACGTTGATTGAAGAAGATGCTCCACGCCGGATGTCTTGAAAATGGACCCGCTCCGCGCCGGATGGGTAAAGATAGAAGATGCGGGCAGAAGTCTTCATCCAGACGGCATCTTCTATCTTCATCCATCCGGCGCGGAGCGGGTCTATCTTCAAGACATCCGGTGCGGAGCATCCTCTTCAATCGACGTCTTCTTGAACAATTAATTCTCCTTTAAATGACGTCATCCAAGATGGCGTCCCTTGAATTCCGATTGGCTGATAGAATTCTATCAGCCAATCGAAATTAAAGGTAAAAAAAATCCTATTGGCTGATCCAATCAGCCAATAGGATTGAGCTTGCATTCTATTGGCTGTTCCACCTTTAATTCTGATTGGCTGATAGAATTCTATCAGCCAATCGGAATTCAAGGGACGCTATCTTGGATGACGTCATTTAAAGGAGAATTCATTGTTCAAGAAGAGGTTGATTGAAGAAGATGCTCCACGCCGGATGTCTTGAAAATGGACCCGCTCCGCGCCGGATGGGTAAAGATAGAAGATGCCGTCTGGATGAAGACTTCTGCCCGGTTGGATGAAGACTTCTGCCGCTTCGTTGAGGACTTCTGCCTGTTTCGTTGAGGATGAATGTAGCGTCTCCAAAAACTGTAAGTGGATCTTCGGGGGTTAGTGTTAGGCTTTTTTAAGGGTTTATTGGGTGGGTTTTATTTTTAGATTAGGGTTTGGGCGGAAAAGAGATAAATGCCCTTTTAAGGGCAATGCTCATCCAAATGCCCTTTCAGGGCAATGGGGAGCTTAGGTTTTTTAGTTAGGATTTAATTTGGGGGGTTGGTTGTGTGGGTGGTGGGTTTTACTGTTGGGGGTTGTTTGTATTTTTTTTTTACAGGTAAAAGAGCTGATTTATTTGGGGCAATGCTCCGCAAAAGGCCCTTTTAAGGGCTATTGGTTGTTTAGTTTAGGCTAGGCTTTTTTTTACTTTGGAGGGGCTTTTTTAATTTTGATAGTTTTGATTTAGATTAGGTGTAATTAGTTTAAATATCTGATAATTTCTTTTTTATTTTGTGTAATTTAGTGTTTTTTTGTTGTAATTTAGTTAATTGTATTTAATTTATGTAATTTATATAATTGTAGTGTAAGGTTAGGTGTTAGTGTAATACAGGTTAGGTTTTATTTTACATGTTAATTTGTATTTATTTTAGCTAGGTAGTTAGTAAATAGTTAATAACCATTTAGTAACTATTGTACCTAGTTAAAATAAATACAAACTTGCCTGTGAAATAAAAATAAAACCTAAGCTAGATATAATGTAACTATTAGTTATATTGTAGCTAGCTTAGGGTTTATTTTACAGGTAAGAATTTAGATTTAAATAGGAATTATTTAGTTATTAATAGTAGGTTTTATTTAGATTTATTTAAATTACATTAAAGTTAGTGGGTGTTACGGTTAGACTTAGGGTTAGGTTTAGTGGTTAATAAATTTAGCATAGTGGCTGCGATGTTGGGGGCATCAGATTAGGGGTTAATAAATGTAGGTAGGCAGCGATGTTAGGGGCGGCAGATTAGGGGTTAATAATATTTAACTAGTGTTTGCGATGCGGGAGTATGGCGGTTTAGGGGTTAATATGTTTATTATAGTGGCGGTGATGTCCAGAGCGGCAGATTAGGGGTTAATAATTTTATTTTAGTGTTTGCAATGCGGGAGGGCCTCAGTTTAGGGGTTAATAGGTAGTTTATGGGTATTAGTGTACTTTTTAACACTTTAGTTATGAGTTTTATGCTACAGCTTTGTAGCGTAACACTCATAACTACTGACTTTCAGTTTACGTTATGGATCTTGAAGTTTTAGGGTGTACCGCTCACTTCCGGCGCAAATGAAGTCCCATTGAAAAAGGACTTTTTGAAAGCTGCGGTAGTTACATTGCGTTACGGCCAAAAAAGTGTGCGGTGCCCCTAAACCTGCAAGACTCGTAATACCAGAGGTAGTGAAAAAGAGCCTTAACGCTGCTTTTTCACTCATACCGCAAAACCCGTAATCTAGCCGTATATCAATTGTCGATAAACAATTGAGTCTAAAATTGTACAAATATTTTAGCATTATCTTTTTTTTATGCTTACCAGATAATTTAATTTCCTTTTGTATAAGGAGAGTCCACGGCATCATTCCTTACTATTGGGAAATACTGAACCTGGCCACCAGGAGGAGGCAAAGACACCCCAGCCAAAGGCTTAAATACCTCTCCCACTGCCCCCATCCCCAGTCATTCTGCCAAGGGAACAAGGAACAGTGGGAGAAATATCAGGGTATAAATGGTGTCAGAAGAAAAATATAATTTAGAGGGCCGCCCATAGGAAAACACGTGTGGGGGCCGTGGACTGGTATCTGGTAAGCATAATTTATGTTTTCCTTATTATAAGGAGAGTCCACGGCATCATTCCTTAGTGTTGGGAAACATATACCCAAGCTCTAGAGGACACTGAATGATAATGGGAGGGACAAAAAGAGATGCAGACCCTAATCTGAGGGCACCACAGCCTGCAAAACCTTTCTCCCGAAAGCTGCTTCAGCCGAAGCGAAAACATCAAACTTGTAAAATTTAGATAAAGTGTGTAAGGAGGACCAGGTAGCCGCCTTACAAATCTGATTCATAGACGCCTCGTTCTTAAAGGCCCAAGAGGAAGCCAATGCTCTAGTAGAATGAGCCGTAATCCTCTGAGGAGGTTTATGTCCCACTGTCTCATAAGCAAAGCGGATAACACTCCTTAACCAAAAAGATAAGGAAGTCAAAGAGACCTTCTGTCCCTTATGCTTCCCGGTATAGACAACAAACAAGGACTAAGTTAGTCTAAAATCCTTAGTAGCCTGAAGGTAGAACTTCAAGGCGCGAACCATGTCCAAATTATAAAGCAAACGTTCCTTCACAGACAAAGGATTTGGACACAAGGAAGGAACCACAATCTCTTGATTGATGTTGCGGTCTGACACAACCTTAGGAAGAAAACCTAACTTAGTACGTAGGACAGCCTTATCAGAATGGAAACACCAGAGAAGGAGTCACATTGCAAGGCGGCAATCTCAGATACTCTGCGCGCAGAAGCAATAGCCAGTAGAAAAAGAACCTTCCAGGACAACAATTTAATGTCAATCACATGCATAGGCTCAAACGGAGCCCGTTGCAACACCTTAAGAACAAGATTTAGACTCCAAGGAGGAGCCTTAGATCTAAACACAGGTCTGATCCTAATCAGAGCCTTAACAAAGGACTGTACATTGGGAAGCTCGGAGAGCCTCTTGTGCAGTAAAACAGATAGGGCCAAAATCTGTCCTCTCAGGGAACTGGCAGAAAGGCCCTTCTCCAGTCCATCCTGGAGAAACGATAGGATCCTGGCAACCTTAACTTTATGCCAGGAAAATCCATCTTGATCCAGCAGATCCCTGTGACAAGGTAACTTCCATGGAGGAGAAGATGACATCCTCACCAGATCCGCAAACCACATCCTTCGCGGCCACGATGGAGCAATCAGTATCACTAATGCCTGCTCCTGCTTGATGCGGGCCACTACACGAGGAAGAAGTGGTAACGGCGGGAAAAGGTAAATTAGACTAAAACCTCCAAGGCACTGCTAATGCATCTATTAGCTCTGTCTGAGGATCCCTGGACCTCGACCCATATCTGGGTAGCTGGGTATTGAGACGAGACGCCATAAGATCTATCTCCAGCGTCCCCCACTTGTTGCATATCTCCGTAAACACATTGGGATGGAGAGATCATTCCCCCATATGAAAGGATTGTCTGCTGAGAAAATCCGCTTCCCAGTTGTCTGCCCACTCTAGAATTCGAGATACCTCCATCATTGCTAGGGAGCTTCTCGCTCCCCCCTGATGGTTGATGTAAGCCATCAAGGTTATATTGTCTGATTGGAATCTGGTAAACCGGGACAAACCCAGAAGGGGCCAAACCTTCAGAGCATTGAAGATTGCTCAAAGTTCCAGAATATTGATCGGGAGGGAGCGTTCCTCCTGAGACCACCGGCCCTGTGCCTTCTTGGCACCCCAAATAGCTCCCCATCCTGATAGACTTGCGTCCATAGTCACAATCTCCCAGGATGGTCTTAAGAAGGATGTCCCTCGGGACAGCTGATCTGGACAGAGCCACCAAGAGATCTGAATAATTGCCGTTCCACTGCCTCAGCATGCACAGTTGCTGCGGTCTGAGACAGAACCTGGCAAAGGGAATGATGGCCATGCTGGACACCATGAGACAAATTACCTCCATATACTGAGCCACAGAGAGCCTTAAGGAGGTCCAGAGGGCAAGACATGCCGAAGCAAGCTTGCAATGTCTCTGGTCTGTTAGAAATATCCTCATGGATATAGAGTCTATTATAGTACCCAGGAATTCTACCCTTGTGCTTGGAATAAAAGAACTCTTTTCTAGGTTTATTTTCCATTCATGAGATCGAAGAAGAGAGAGAAGAGATTCCGGATGGTCCTCCGCCAGACGAAAAGATGGTGCTTGTACCAGAATATCGCCCAACTCAAGCAGCAGCTAGACCAAACGGAAGTGCAATGAACTGGAAGTGCTGGTCCAGGAACGCAAACCTTAGGAACTGGAAGTGATCCTTGTGGATTGGAATGTGAAGGTAAGCATCCTTCAGATCTATAGTGGTCATGAACTGTCCTTCCTGAACTAAGGGAAGGATGGATCCTATCGTCTCTATCTTGAACGAGGGGACATTTAGAAATTTGTTTAAGCACTTTAGGCCCAGAATCGGGCAAAAAGTTCCCTCCTTCTTTGGGACCACGAAAAGGTTTGAATAGTATCCCAAACCTCTTTCTGCAATAGGTCCCTGGGACAATGACCCCTAAAGAGGACAGATCCCGCACACACCCCAGAAAAGCTTCCCTCTTTTCTGGTCTGGAAGACAGGCTTGAGAGGAGAAATCTGCCCTTGGGTGGATGAAACTTGGAACCTATCTTGTATCCCTGAGCTATGACCTCCATGGCCCATGGATCCTGCACGTCCCTGAACCAAGCATCTGAAAAGAGCGACAGTCTGCCCCCTACACAATTCAGCGCCGGATTGGGGGCCGCCCCTTGATGATGATTTTGTGTAGGCTGGCTTCTTGCTCTGCTTGGATTTATTCCAGCACTGAGCCGGCTTCCAAGTACTCTTGGTTTGCTCGGGCTTAGCGGAGGGCTGCTGTCGTTGGGATTTATCAGAACGAAAATTAGAACTTTGTCTCTTAGACTTATTTTTATCCTGCGGTAGGAAGGTACCCTTGCCCCCTGTAACCGTGTAGATAATGGAGTCCAGGCCTGGACCAAATAAAATCTTTCCCTTAAAAGGGAGGGAGCGAAGTCTAGACTTAGAAGTCATGTCCGCAGACTAGGACTTCAGCCAAAGCGCCCCACAATTCCAATTCCGGCACTGGGAATAATTTCTTAAAGGAAGACGAAGGAGAAAAGGAAGATCTAATTCTGTCCCATTCATTTTTAATAATGTTCGCCATCTTTACAGGTACAGGAAAAGTTAACGGCACTACCCTGTCCTTGTACACTCTGTCTAATTTAGGAATCAAAAAAAGGTTCATCAGGCAGCTTGGCCTCTGGAACCTCTAATGTAGACAGGACCTCTTTTTAGAAGAAAACGTAAGTGTTCAATCTTAAATCTAAAGGGTGGTTCCTCCACAGCAGGAGGCTTAGAGGCAGCAGACTCCATCACAAAAAGCTTACCCTTTGCAGCCTTAGAGTGTGACTCATCTTCGGATAACTCAGTCAGAACAGATAAATCAAAATAAATTACATGATGACCCCTGGGCCGGAGAGCTATACTTAACCTTTCGCTTGCGTTTAGCGGGCGAGGTAAAGCACTGAGGCCCTCAGACACCGCCCGTTCTTAACTGTGCAGTAAAATCTGATGGTAAAAGGCTCCCTCCAGATGGAGGATCAGGCGTGCTACGGGAAGCTGTGTGTGTAGAAGGAGATGACTGATGGGTATGCACCTCATGGGATGGTGAGTCCTCAGAAGTGGACGGTTCAGTGGTACTAAAGGGGTTAACCTTCTTAGACCCAATAACGTTGTCAAGGCATGTGGAATATAGTTGAGAGGACAGGCATACCAAGGCCTCCTCACAATATAAACAGGTATTACTATTTGGAATAGAGGGAGTACCCTCTAATATCTCAGAATCCTCCATAGCTTAAGCTAATAACAGTAGGACACAGAAAATAAAACAATCTTTTTTATTCCTCAAAAAACGGCACTTTTATACTCCCAATGGCTGGGAAACTCACCACCTCCTAGACCTAGACAATACAGAGCAAATGCGTCTTCTTCGACAGCCAGCTCGGTCAGGAAAGAGGAAATGAAAGCGAGACCACTCTCGGTCACATGGTGCGCAAGGCAGGTCCGCACCTGCTATGAGAAAAAGCGTGCCAGGCTACAAGCTGCGCAGCATTCAAAGTGAAAGTAAAAACCTGTGCATTCCAGCCACATAAACAGTCTATGAGCCCAAGAAATCTCACACATAATGCAGCATAAAATCAAAGCATCACATTTGATTAATCCCCACTGTTCAAGAATCTCAGGAGGTATTAACCCATGATTCTATTATGATAAAAGGAGCCACACTGTGACCCTGTCTTCTAGCATTTTCAACATATGTAAATATTTAAACAATCTTACCACAATCCATGCTGTGGAACAGAAACACAGCCTCTTAAGTGTGACAGTCTTGTAGCATCGCTCCTGACATGGACTTGAGTGAGAAAAAAAGCAGACAGTGAAACTCGTCAACACTGATTGCTTAGGAGCTGTTAGCAGGCAGTCTGGATGGGTTCACAGAAACACTCTCCCTGCATCTCCAGACTCTAACTCTCGTCAATGCTCTCACTCACCTAGATTACGAGTTTTTAGCGCTATAGGGAAAGTAAAGAGTGCAACAATGCCGATGCAATTACAAGTTTTGAAAAACACTGCTTGTGCGGGCGATATGGAGATTTTAAGCTCCATACCGCACCCAAAACAAGCGCTGTGTTTGAGGTGCTTGTGCACGCTTTCCCCATAGACATCAATGGTGAGAGCTGGCAAAAAAAAAAAGCCTAACACCTGCGATCGCGGAAACAAAAGCTCCGTAACGCAGCCCCATTGATGTCTATGGGCAAAAAGAAAAGACAGATTAAACCTAACACCCTAACATAAACCCTACGTCTAAACACCCCTAATCTGCTGACCCGACATCGCTGACACCTGCCTTCAGTTATTAACCCCTAATCTGCCGCTCCCGATATCACAGCCACCTAAATAAAGCTATTAACCCCTAAACCTCTGGCCTCCCACATCACTACCACTAAATAAACCTTTTAACCCCTAAACCGCCAGCCCCCCACATCGCAACAACCTAAATTAAACTATTAAACCCTAACCCTAACGTAACCCTAACACCCCCTAACTTTAACATAATTAAAATAGATATAAATTAAACACAATTATTAACTAAATAAACCTATTAACCCCTAAACTGCCAGCCCCCCACAGCGCAACAACCCAAATTAAACTATATTAACCCCTAAACCTAACCTTAACGTAACCCTAACCCTAAACACCCCCTAACTTTATAATAATGAAATTAGATCTTAATTAAAGTGATGGTAAACAATATGTAATCTCGAATATCTATTTAATATAAGAGTATTATATACATTCCAACCACCAAAATAATATTAATTTTATTCGCAAGTGTCACGAATACCTCAGGAGTTAGCTGAGAGAGGGGTTAATTCTGTGTAGTGGTGAACTAAGAACCGTTGTTTGTTTTTTAGAAATAGCTGTGCACTTGGTTTGTTTGTGTTTTCTTTGAAGTGCCTGAACCCATCATAAATAGTTCTAAAAAAACCCCTTCCTCCAAATGTTATTGTGTATGCATTGAGTCAATCTGTCAGCTCCAGAGATACCACAGTGCTTCTCCCCCACATCCTGATGAGGCCAATAAAAGGACATTGGTCTAATGCCTATATGTGTTTAAAGACAGGGGGGTTTCTTAGCCTGCCCAGGAGGGTGTGGTCAGGAACTTGATCTAGGGGAAAAAAGGTATAAGGGTCTTGGGTGTTAACACTGAAATTGTTCATTCTACATGGGAGGCTGCTTGCTACAGCGTGAGTGACAACTTTTCTTCTTGCCCATCTCCCTGGGGGCAGACTCATAAGCTAGTGAAGTATTAGGTCTGTTATTTTTCTCCTTTTTATTTTAAAACACTGTTTGCGTGTGTAATTTTAGTTGTAACAACTTTTTATTAATAATGCATTGTGCATAATATTTTTGGCATAATAAATAATTCCTTTATTAAGTTTGGCCTTTGTCTAATAATTGAACCACGTTACTGAAAGAGACTGGAATATTAGAACTGTATAATTTAGGTTATTTTCTACTAAATTGTATTTCTAGAGTTAATGTGTAAAGTCTGGGTTTTTCCTTAGGATTTTCCCTTTAATAAATTTTAAGTGGTGACAGTATTAGAGCTATAGGATTGATAGTTTATTGTGGGTGGCATTAAAAGGTAGTGTTGGGCATTTCTCTTACGTCTAGTACAGATTAAGGGAGTGTGGTTAACTCTTGCACCCACTAAACTGAATCACAAGCTTGCCTGGTGTGGCTAGATTGTGACCTATTGGTGGCAGAGAGGGGGGCTGAAAACCCTTTCTGTGCCAAATAAGTGACTGGCGCAAGGTTGGATAACCTTGGTTCGTCACAAATTGGTGGGCAGCAGTGTAGATAATTTTTTTTATTATTAGATTTTAGTGCTTGTGGATTTGCTAGTGTGAAAATCCTGGTACTAAAAGAAATTGTTTCTCACAATTTCCAAAGGCTAAAACTCAGTGCATTATATAGTCACACATTGCAAACAGTCCCCTTCCCTATTCTCTGTTTTTCTTTTCTATTTTATTTTTGCTATGGAGGCATACCAGCAGCAATCTAGAGAGGCACTTATACTCCTATGCCAGGAGCGGGATATTCCAATACGTTCAAAGAACAAAGATTTACTAATACAAGCTCTTGTTGAATATGATAACAGCCAAATCACACCAGTTGAAGTCCCAGGAGAGATGACTGCAGCTGTGGGCGGTGATTCATCAGGATCTGGGGATCCATTGGACTGTTATTTGCAAACTGTTCTTAAACATATGGGCTCAGTGGATGCAAGTTTGCGCATGGAACTGATTACAAAGTTTTATGAAAGACAGGCTGCTGAACGACAGGCTGCTGTGGCTGAGAGACAGGCGTCTCTGGCAGCTGAGAGAGAGGCTCTGGCAGCTGAAAGACAGGCTGCTGAACGACAGGCGGAGAGAGAGTATCAGCAACAGCTTGCACTGTTGGAGAGAGGGAAGGTCTCACCTGTTGTTAGTGATCCTAGAGACCCCCCTGCTCCCAGAGTGCGTGCAGAGAATTTTCCCACCCTGGAGAAAGATGGAGATGTGGATGTATTCCTGCGTAGCTTTGAGAAAGTTTGCAGACAGTTCCAGTTGCCAAGGGAGCAGTGGGCCAAGTACCTTACCCCTGGTCTGAAAAGTCCTGCACTGGAGGCGTTTGCTGAACTACCCCCAGAGTTTGATCAGGACTATGATTCCATTAAAGCTGCACTACAGAGAAGATACAATCTTACTCCTGAGGTGTACAGGAAAAAATTCCGTTCTCTGCAGAAAGGTTTGTCAGAGAGCTATATTACAGCTGTTGGGAACTTGAGGACAGCCTTTAAACAGTGGGTCAGAGGATTAAAAGTTGCCACTATGGAGGAGCTGGAAGATTTGATTGTGAAGGAGCAGTTTATGCAGCTGTGCCCAGCCGGAGTTCAAGAATGGGTTTTAGATCGGAAGCCCATAACAGCATTGGAAGCTGGTGAGCTGGCTGATTTTTACACAGCTAACAGGTCTCCAGAGAAAGGGAGGAAATCCTTTTCTATGGGGGGGATCCACCTGTAAAGGAGCTGCTGCACGACCACCCTTCACAAAACCTGCTGTGCCTTTATCCAGTGTGTCTGCTCCCTCTGGGAAAGGAGGGGCGAGTGCTGCATCTGGGCAGGGGGATACCCGCAGATGTTTTGTTTGCAACAAAGTGGGCCACATCAGCTCCACTTGCCCAGAGAGGATTAACTTGGGGCAATCAGCTGGAGGGAGTAATCCCTCAGAAGTACCAGCATCTGTTTTGTTTGTTACCTGTCCAGAGGAAAACAACCATGAGAACTTGCAACCTGTGACTGTTGGAGATAAGGTAACCTTAGGGCTAAGGGACACAGGTGTAGAAGTGACTATGGTGCATCCAAAGCTAGTGAACTCTGAGAACATTATCCCTGGAAAGACTCTAGCAGTTAAAGGGATTGGGGGAATGAAACTTGCAGTGCCTATGGCACGTGTATATCTTGATTGGGGAGTGGGGAGAGGTTTAAGAAATGTGGGGGTATCTGAAAATATTCCTAATGATGTTTTACTGGGTACTGATTTGGGTAGATTGTTATCTCTTTATGTGCCTGACAATGCTACATGTGACCTAGTGACATTAGTTGCAGACCCTTATGTGGAAAGGGCTGTGTGTAAAAATGCTCAGAGACATTATGACCAGGAGGGAGGACAGAGTGCATGTGTGCGCAGGGCTGTGCCTGAACTGGGGGTGTCTGTGCTGAGAGGTGAATCTGTAAGAGAAGAGACTGACTGGGGAGAACGACAGACAGACGGTGTGTGTCTTCCTGTACTTAAACCAGCAGTATCGGCAGAATTACCGTTAGCTGTACAGGGTGAGACTGATGGGGGAGAAAGGCAGATAGACTGTGTGGGACTGTCTGTGCCGGAACCAATTTTAGCTGTACGGGAAGAACTTGTCTGTGAGAGAAGGCAGATGAGGGGTGCGTGTCTGTCTGTGATTGAATCAGTGGATTCTATAGAAGGAGGTGAGATTGACGGGGGAGAGAATGACTGGGTGACTGGGCCGCTGGATGATGTGTGCCAGTCTCTGCCAGGGACAATTCCGTACCCTGTGAAAAGACAAAATAGTTGGGATAAATGGCAGAAGGAAGATGTGTCAAAAGGATCCCAGATTCTGTGTGATTATGCAAAGTGGCAGACTGACTGTGAGAGAGAGCAGGGGGACAAACTAGCCCACTCTATGACAGAAGCAGCAAAGCCACAGATTTCAGAGTGTGTGGGGGAGGAGGGTACAGGATACTCTTTGAGGGACCCCCAGAGTGAGTGTGAAAGATTGTGGGTGACAGAGACCCCAGTAACCTCAGCTGTGACCTATAAACAGACTGCACAGGCTAGGGGACAGAGACTGACACAGACTGCAGGCACAGGGGGGAGGAGTACAGAGAAGTGTATTTACACAGCCCCACAGTGCCATTCAGCAAATACACTGATAGATGTGCAGTATCAGTGTCCCCAGCAGGCTCAGCAGTTAGAACCCACAGTGAGGAGGAGGGAGGCAGTTAGTCAACAACCTACCAACCATAACAGAGTGCAGGAGTACAGGAATTCTACTCCAGTGGGAGGGCAAGAGCCTATGGTAGTTAAGCAGCAACTGACAGCACACAATATGTTTAGAGAGCACACCATAGGTAGCAAGACACTAGGTTTCACAGGCACCTCTGTAACAGGGGATGATGTGTTATTCATGGATAAGATGCAAGCCTTATTGGGGGAGGTACTTGCAAAACCAAGAGATGCCATATTTGCACAAAAACAGTTGCAGGAGTTTACTGCCAGAGAGGGAGTGTGTGAGATGGTCCATAATGTTCTTGTACTCACGCCCATGAGACAGAACAAGCTAGAGGCTGCATGGGAGGGGCCCTGCAATATATTCAATCGGTTGGGTAGAGCCACTAGTGTGTCACTTTTAAAAGGAGGGCATCCTGCTGCCAAAACTGCTAGGTGCAATCTGTCTGGCAATGGTGTTCTCACCGCAAGGGGAAGCTCCTTTTAGCCACCCCCTTTTGCGTCTCTTATTGGGGGAGGTGTCACAAATACCTCAGGAGTTAGCTGAGAGAGGGGTTAATTCTGTGTAGTGGTGAACTAAGAACCGTTGTTTGTTTTTTATAAATAGCTATGCACTGGGTTTGTTTGTGTTTTCTTTGAAGTGCCAGAACCCATCATAAATAGTTCTAAAAAAAACCCTTCTTCCAAATGTTATTGTGTATGCATTGAGTCAATCTGTCAGCTCCAGAGATACCACAGTGCTTCTCCCCCACATCCTGATGAGGCCAATAAAAGGACATTGGTCTAATGCCTATATGTGTTTAAAGACAGGGGGATTTCTTAGCCTGCCCAGGAGGGTGTGGTCAGGAACTTGATCTAGGGGAAAAAAGGTATAAGGGTCTTGGGTGTTAACACTGAAATTGTTCATTCTACATGGGAGGCTGCTTGCTACAGCGTGAGTGACAACTTTTCTTCTTGCCCATCTCCCTGGGGGCAGACTCATAAGCTAGTGAAGTATTAGGTCTGTTATTTTTCTCCTTTTTATTTTAAAACACTGTTTGCGTGTGTAATTTTAGTTGTAACAACTTTTTATTAATAATGCATTGTGCATAATATTTTTGGCATAATAAATAATTCCTTTATTAAGTTTGGCCTTTGTCTAATAATTGAACCACGTTACTGAAAGAGACTGGAATATTAGAACTGTATAATTTAGGTTATTTTCTGATAAATTGTATTTCTAAAGTTAATGTGTAAAGTCTGGGTTTTTCCTTAGGATTTTCCCTTTAATAAATTTTAAGTTTTGGCAGTATTAGAGCTATAGGATTGATAGTTTATTGTGGGTGGCATTAAAAGGGAGTGTTGGGCATTTCTCTTACGTCTAGTACAGATTAAGGGAGTGTGGTTAACTCTTGCACCCACTAAACTGAATCACAAGCTTGCCTGGTGTGGCTAGATTGTGACCTATTGGTGGCAGAGAGGGGGGCTGAAAACCCTTTCTGTGCCAAATAAGTGACTGGCGCAGGGTTGGATAACCTTGGTTCGTCACAGCAAGTATAACTTTATATTTCTATTACAACTTACCTAACTCTAACTCCACCCACTCTCAAAGTCTCCCCAAACAAGTGACGTGTTGATCAATAACGCCCCCTACATACGTCACCGTAATTGCACGCTCCCGTTAATTGTAATATCAATATGCATGCACAATTTCGTCATGGGCAGTATTTACAGTAAAGATTCAATAACGATATACACATTTTACTTGTAGGTTCATGAGGTGATTGTACTGTTTGACATTTGCATCGTTTGATTGTCAATTTACTATATAGGCAGGTAAAGGTAACTAGAAATCTTTATTTATTATTTGCACTATGTTTAATTCTGTGTATAAATATAAAAATCAATTATGTTATTTTGCACAATACTTAAAAGGTTGTTTTGTTAGGCACAGCTAAGCGACATATAAATATAGACAGTGAAGTAAATTTGATTTCCCTCTATTTATCTTTCTCTTATCTCTATATACACCGTTTTGTTAATACATTCATATCATAGAGCATTAATTATAATGTTAAAAGTAAACTTTGACGGTTATATAGCACAAATAATATAATCCGCTTGCTTTAGTTAAATACAAAAAGAATCACAAATGAATATACCTTTAAAGATTTACTTACGGCAATCACTTTATTTGAGAAGGCTATTACGCATGTGCATCTATAATTGTGAACGCGCACAAAGAATGAAAGGGACATCGGATTTTACTAGCTGTTGCCCAACTACACGCATGCACTATAGCAGCGGTCGCCAACCAGTGGTCAATGGACCAATGGTGGTCCGCGAGAAGATGTTGGTGGTCCTTGACAACATCAAGCAAGAATTAATCTCTTCTGATGGTGTCACCCCTGTCATGTTGCAACTCCCTACAGTGCCTGGCTGGACATTAGTGAAAACCAACGTAAGAGTTAAATTACAATCTCCCTACGCACGTTGCGTAGTACTGTGCAACTTGCGTAGCTAGATTGTATTTTTAACTCCTCCCACAGGGCGCGCTGCTCAGAGGAAGATGATTCTATTCTAAAGCCAGCAGAGGTTGGTATAGTCTTGACTTGAAATAGGGGATTTAAAGTATATAAATAAAGAAAATCTTATTTTTTTCTCATTTCATTTATTTTCTTCCCTTTACCTGTCTCTTTGTAGTACTTTTCCTAATTCCTTCAGATGGATGATTTACATCACTCTTGGTCTTCCTCCGCTCCATCCTTTTTTTTTTAATTTAAATTAATTATTATTTGGTTTTCATTCTAATCATTTTCCTGCGCACAAAGCCATTCCACCTGAATTCCAGTAATTGCCATCCAGCAGATCAGCCATATCCCACCAGTATTATAGTAATTGCCAGTAACATCAGTCGTGGTTAGCTCACATCCATATTGAGAGCTTTCTGATATAAACTTAATTTATGACTCCAATGTCTGTCCATGATCATAAGTAGTTTTGAATAATTCCTAACCTTGGAGGTGACTTGGAAGTCTTGTGGTTCTTTTAAGCATAATTCCTTTTTTCCCACTTTCTGTCTCTCTGTTTCCAGCTCGAAAGTTGGCACTCACCCTTCATCTGTCATTTGGAAGTATTCTCTCAGTTCTGTCATTCAGTTAGTTAATTCCAAAAAATATTTCTTAAAAGTGTGTGTGTATGTATATGAGTGTGTATATATATATATATAGTATGTATATGCTAAGTTTACATTATGTATGTGTATATATATACATATATATATATATATATATATATATGTACAGTATGTGTGTGTGTATATTATATATATATATATATATATATATATACACACACCTACATATACACATACATATATACATATACACATTATAGGGGTTTGTACCTTTTTTAAAAAAAATCATGTTATTGTTCCCTGAGGTCTGAAAGGTTGGTGACCCCTGCACTATAATACATCGCGTTGACTAAAGTGAGCCAGTTGGACGGAGATCCGATTGGATAGTAGAAAGCACATTAAAAAAAAACTATTACGTGAATAGGTTGCATTAGAAGATTGACACACAGCTGGATTACAGTCGAAGAATACAATAGTTAGAAATAGAGAAATCGAAGATGCCAGTATATTTATTTAATAACGAAAAATTTATTAGAAAAGAGTTTAGAAGTTCAGTTTACCATCCCTTTAAAGTTACTATTATTAACTAAATAATACCTATTTAAAACAAAATACATACTTACCTGTGAAATAAAACCTAAGCTAGCTACAATATAACTAATAGTTACATTGTAGCTATCTTAGGTTTTATTTTTATTTAACAGGTAAGTTTGTATTTATTTTAACTAGGTAGACTAGTTAGTAAATAGTTATTAACTATTTACTAACTACCTAGTTAAAATAAATACAAACTTACCTGTGAAATAAAACATAAGCTACCTTACACTAAAACCTAACTACAAAAAATAAAAAAACACTAAAATCCCCCCCCCAAAAAAAAATACCATTACAAAAAAACAAACAAACGAAATTATCCAAAAAAATAAAGATTATTCCTATTCTAATACCCTTTAAAAAAAAACACCCAAAAATAGAATAAATTACCAAGGGCCCTTAAAAGGGACTTTTGGGGGTCCCTTAAAAGGGTCTTTTGTAGGGCATGGCCCTGAGATAAACAGCTCTTTTGCTCCAAAAAAAATACAAACACCCCCTAACACTATACAAACCCCCACCCCCCCAAACTACCAAGGGCCCTTAAAAGGGCCTTTTGTAGGGCATTGCCCTAAGTTAAACAGCTCTTTTGGTAAAAAAAAAAAAAAAAACACCCCCTAAAAATATACATTACACAAAATAACAAATTATCAAAACTAAAAAAAATATTCCCATTCTAATACCCATAAAAAAAAACCTAACCTAGAATAAAATAGTACTGTTAGGATTTTTTTAATGTGTAGTTTAATTTAATTTAATTGGTAGTTAGTTTAATATTAGTTTAATAATTATATTAGTTTAATTGTTAGTTTAAACTTATTATTTTTTTAATTTGACAGTTAAGTTTTAAATAAATTTAAGATAGGGAAATTGTAATTTTAATATAAAGTTGGCGTTAGATTTAGGGGATAGTAGTTTAAATTAGTTTATTGTGATGTGGGGGCTTTCGGTTTAGGGGGTTAATATGTTTATTATAGTGGCTTGCGGTTTAGGGCTTAATAACTTTAGTATAGTAGGGACGATGTGGACGGACGGCAGATTAGAGGTAAATAGTATTTAAATAGTGTTTGCGATGCGGGAGGGCAGCGGTTTAGGGGTTAAAAACTTTAGTATAGTGGTGACAATGTCGAGAAACGGTGAAATAGGGGTTAATAATTTTTTTAAGTGGCAGCAATGTCGGGAGCGGCGGTTTAGGGGTAAATAGGTAGTTTATTGGTGTTAGTGTACTTTTTAACACTTTAGTTATGAGTCTTATGTTACAGCTTTGTAGCGTAACACTCATAACTACTGACTTTAGATGGCGGTAAAGATCTTGTCATTTTAGGCTGTAACGCTCGCTTTTTAGCCTCCCACAAAACTCGTAATAACCAGCGCTATGGGAATTCCATTAAAAAACACGTAATTTTTAGGAGTGCGGTACTGACGTTGCGGTACAGGCTAAAAGGCTTGCGGTACACCTATACCGACAAGACTTGTAATGGCTACTGTGACGAATCAGGCCTTCTCAGCGTCACAATAGAGGGGCGTGGGCATGAAAGGGTTAATGGCACACAGCTCTGGTTCCCTTATCCTTGCAACTCTGCAAAAGGACCTTAAAGGAGCCACCACATTAACCCCAGATCTTGTCCACGCTGCTCTAACAATTTCTCTGCTGCCACCACCAAAACTTTTAATTTAAAGGGGAGTTTTGGGGAACCCCTAACACCTCACACTATTTAACAATTAGGTACGTGCCTTTAACCTTGTCTCAACAGGAGTGTGAATTCAGATATTAGAGCCCAAAGACAGAATGAGATTTTCTATGTGTTTAATAACAAAAATATCAACACAGGTTACAGAGTGCAAAATTATAAAGACATTCAGAATAACATACAAATGCAAAGCTACAGTTCTTTAATAACAAAATGGGACACAATACCTTACTTATTATCAAATTCCTTTAGGTATGTGGAGAGCTGCCATCAGATGTTAGTCTCTTGGTCCCAAGGCAGTTCTGACTAAAAAGTCTGTCTCTTGCATACTTGAATCAAATTCTCTCTTTGTCTTGTAAAAGATAACGCCCTGGTTATGATTTACAACGACTTCAGCCAATTACAAACAAGTCTTAGCCCCCACTATCAGTCTCCAAGGGGAGGAGCGTGCTGCATTCCTACACACAGCTACACTACTAAGGAGGGGGGAAGGAAAGGGGGGAGGGGGGGGGGAGGAATCTCAGCTTACAGCTTTCTGAGAGCAGACTTCACACACACAGCAATAAAGCAATTCACCTTAACCTCTTCCAAGCTAAGGACACAATACCACCTCTGCTGAGTATCCAATCCATGTATCAACTACTCCACATGATTGTATCATGACAGCTACATTAGGGAAAAAGATGCGTTGTGGGCCACAACGCTGCTATTTGACTCATAACGCAAAACTCGTAATCTAGGTGACTGAGAGGCTGACAAGGCTACTTAAAACTCCAGTCCCATATAGAAGGGCAGATACCCTTCCTAAGGAACTACTCTGAATCTTCTGACACTTTTCTGCCATCCTCCTGTGACGAAAGGCAAAGAATGACTGGGGGATGGGGGAAGTGGGAGAGGTATTTAAGCCTTTGGCTGGGGTGTCGTTGCCTCCTCCTGGTGGCCAGGTTCAGTATTTCCCAACAGTAAGGAATGATCTTGTGGACTCTCCTTATATTAAGAAGGAAATTGTAGTTTCCACTCCCCCCCCAAGAGAAAATGCATCCCATGGAATGCAGAGCCCTGACTTTCCTACATGCAAAACAATGCATATTTTTTAAACATTTATTTTGCCTGAAGATCTTCTGTAATGCTGTGAATAATCTTTGATGCATAAATACCATTATTGACTTTAATGTATTTTAAAGTGGGAGCACATGTCAGTAACTTTGCTCCTTGCCATGGCACAGAGACATGCTGCCATTCAAGAAAAACAGCTCAGCAACATGACCTCCTATTGTCTGTAAAACACAGAGCAGTGAAGCTGAAACAATAACAGTTAGCTGGGGTTGCTGGCTTGGATGAGGTAAAACAGGTAAACAAAAAAATGTAAATATACACAAATATAAATGCAAGTTAAAACTGTTTCTGTTATACTTAAAGGACTATAAAATACAAATGTAACTCCCCATTAAGGGCCAGATTACAAGTGGAGTGCTATTTAACGCTCCTGCTGGAGCGTTAACCGTGCTAGAATTAAGCTTTTCGAGCATGTAGGGTTGCGCTCTTATTACAAGTTGAAAGTAAACTGTTTTCACTAGCACACAGGCATAAAATGTGAAACTTACAATATCGACTAATAACCTATTCCCTCATAGGAATCAATGGAGCAAAAAAAGTGCTAACCCGATTGCATATTCTCAAGTGAGCTAACAGACACAAAATATTAACACTTCACATTTAAATGATCATCACATAGAAGAATATGTTCTATCTATTCATAAATACATATTTCTATATTTCTCTATATAAAGGGGCCCTTTCCTCTGAGGTGCCATTGGGTAACCCTTTTACTAACTAATAATGAATGTATCTCAATGTTAAAAGCCTTTTCCTGAGACCTCCTATCTCTGAGTCTTTATAACTTTTGTGTGCAATTTTTATTTGTAATAATATTTATTAGATTGTGTTTTTATGAGTGTAACTTACTTTGCAATGTATTTTTGATGTGTTTTGTGACACTTTTTTTTATTCACGAGGGCGCGGTAATCATTCTAGCGTAAATCGTGATTGCGCTCAAGTGATCACGTTTATTTTCAACTAGTAATACGAAACACCCGCGATAAACCCCTTATCACTCGCGCGTAACTGTTAATGCGCCACTCGTAATCTGGCCCTAAATGTTTAATTATGCAAAGTATAAAACAATTGCAATGTACTTTCATTATTTTTTTACCCATATCAAGTGTATGAAACAAAGGTGAGATCCATCTACATTCATTACATTCTATGGTACCTAAATTGCAAAATAACATGTATTATAATCATTTTGAAAATATTAAAACTAGGGAAACCATAACAAAGCTTTGATTAAATTCCTTAGCAGCTATGTTACTTGATCATATCACAATGGCACTTCCTAGATATAGAAAAATGTCATCTTACACTTACAATAGCTATCAATTATACAAATGTATAAGTTCTTAATATTAATTTATTTTGATCTATTTTCCTCGGTTTTATATATTATTAGTGTAACTTAAAAGGTACATTTTCATGAGTATTTCTATAAAGCAGTTCATTTATTTTAGACTAACTGTTCCCACAAAACTTTGACACAATTAGGTCAAAAATAACTAACGGAGGCTGACAAATTAGTTTTTCACCATCAAAGTGTTCACCATCAAAGTTTATAAAACATTTTGTAGATAAATAATTTGATAAACATTTCTAAAGGCTTGTTATCGACCACATTGTTTGAAAGTGAAGCTGACGTGCTAAACAGATTTAAAGTGAATGTCAATTTAGATGAATCGGTGCCCTGTTTTTAATAATCCTATTAAAAACAAGGGCACTTTAATTCATCAAAATTGACCTTTTTACTTGTTTTCTTCAAATACTTACCTTTTAATCCTGACAGCCGCTGCAGCGCTTCCTACGCTCGTCGCAAGCCCTCTTTGCGGTTCCAAAAGGACGAATCCAGATTCCTCCAATCACAGCGTTGCCTCAGGCCAAGATTCTCCCGGGGGAGAAGCCGTGATTGGAAGAAGCCGGATTCGTCTTTTCTGACGTATGAAGAGGCTTCCGACGGCCGGGGGAATCGCTGGAGTGGCTGTGAAGATTAAAAGGTAAGTATTTGAAGAAAACGAGTGAAATGTAAATTTTGATGAATTAAAGTGCCCTTGTTTTTAATAGGATTATTAAAAACTGGGCACCGATTTATCTAAATTGACATTCACTTTAAGGAACTGCAAAGTCAAAATAAAACAAGTTGATTGGATAGAGCGTGACATCTTAAACATCAAACCTTTGTTTTTAAGAGTAATTCTAGGAGAGCTCAAGAGAGTGCATGTGTCTTTAACCATCTGGAAAATATGTTTGCAACAATATTTATAGCAATGTTACACACTGTTGCAAACACTGCTGCCATAGAATACTAAAGATACATGCACACTCCTGATCTCCTACCAGTCTACCTAGACTCTTCAACAAAGTATACTAAAAGAATGAAGCTAATTTGATAATATAAGTAAATTGGAAAGCTGTTAAACATTGTATGCTGTGTCTAAATCATGAATGTTTGATCTTGACTTTATTGTCCCTTTAAGATTATGGAGTTTGCACCTAACATTGAAATATAAAAGAAAATTGAATAAAACTGTAGTCCAATTATTTATTCACTGCAAGAAACATTAAATGACCCCATATAGATATGATACTATACCTCATTAATAGTGGAAACATCAACAGCTGTATGAACCAGTCGTCTATACATTGGGTGTTTGCAGTCTTTCCCTTTTTTGTTCAGTTCAATTGCCTAAAACATATTATTATAGTTACATATATATAAGCATATATTGGGGAAAAACAAAATTCAAATCTATAGATTATAAAGGAACCACTGATTTCATGTCATGCTTTGTAAAAAGACAACATTCTTGATTTTGATAGAGCGTGCAATTTTAAACAACTTTACAGTTAGTTCTATAATCAAAAAATAAAAATAAAACCTGTTTAAAATTCCATGCTCTATCCAATCCACTTAAGTTTAATTTTGACTTTACTGTCCCTTTAATCAATGCAAGTGAGCAAATCATAGCACACAGGGGTCAACCGTTTTATCAACATTCATTCAATCATAAAACTAAAAAAAAAGTCTATAGGAAATATTGTAGATGTGTTTTTCAGATGAAACAGAGTCAATAACTAGGGCCTAGATAGAAACTGATCTGTACAAATGGAGCCACAAAGCAAAAAAACATGTTGAGTAGAGATCCAGTTTGTATAAAAGCAGATCTGCACAATTTTAGTAACAGCAATGTGTGCACCATCAAAATGTGTCAGTTCATTACGTCTGGCCACTATGACCTGCAACCTAGCCCTACATTAATAAACCCAAACAGTGGTTGAGCCAACCCCCAAAACCACCGCTTTATTTAACTACAACCACATCCCACCACTATAAACACTGGCTTTGACCTGGTTCCCTAATTCTATTAACACTAACTGCAACACATGCTACCAGCTGGTCTTACCCGACTACACTATTCTCCCAACCGGTAAAAACTCCAAACAAACAAGAGACAACCAATACACAATCCCCCCCATAGTAACCCACCGTACATAAAATTCCTCACCAGAAACCCTCCTAATTCCTAAACCCCTCTGTTCTCCTCAAATTCTAAAGTCCCTATATGTCTCCCATTTATCCTCCAGAGACAAAATGACCCAATTACAATTCCTTCTAAAATCTTACCCCCCAAAATAACCAGTGAGTAAACCCTTAAAATGTAACTCCCCACACAATTTACCTAAAAACAGAATTTATGCTTACCTGATAAATTTCTTTCTTTTGCGATGTACCGAGTCCACGGATTCATCCTAACTTGTAGCATATTGTCCTTCCTGACTGGAAGTAGCAAAGAGAGCACCACAGCAGAGCTGTTTATATAGCTCCCCCCTTAACTCCACCCCCCAGTCATTCGACCGAAGGCCAAGGAAGAAAAGGAGAAACTATAAGGTGCAGAGGTGACTGAAGTTTACATAAAAAATACTATCTGTCTTGAATAGAAAGGGCGGGCCGTGGACTCGGTACATCGCAAAAGAAAGAAATTTATCAGGTAAGCATAAATTTTGTTTTCTTTTGCAAGATGTACCGAGTCCACGGATTCATCCTAACTTGTGGGATACCAATAACAAAGCTTTAGGACACGGATGAAGTGAGGGACAAGACAGGAACCTAAACGGAAGGCACCACTGCTTGCAAAACCTTTCTCCCAAAAATAGCCTCCGAAGAAGCAAAAGTATCAAATTTGGAAAATTTGGAAAAGGTATGAAGCGAAGACCAAGTCGCAGCCTTACAAATCACTTCAACAGAAGCATCATTTTTAAAAGCCCATGTGGAAGCCACCGCTCTTTCCAGCATAGACAACAAAGAAGATGATTGGCGAAAATCTTTGGTTGCCTGCAAATAAAACTTCAAGGCACGAACAACGTCCAAGTTGTGCAACAGACGGTCCTTCTTAGAGGAAGGATTAGGACACAGAGAAGGAACAACAATTTCCTGATTGATATTCCTATTAGAAACAACTTTAGGGAGGAACCCAGGTTTGGTACGCAAAACCACCTTATCAGCATGGAAAACAAGATAAGGCGAGTCACATTGTAATGCAGATAGTTCAGAAACTCTTTGAGCTGAAGAGATAGCAACTAGAAACAGAACTTTCCAAGATAGAAGCTTAATATCTATGGAATGCATGGGTTCAAACGGAACCCCCTGAAGAACTTTAAGAACTAAATTGAGACTCCATGGCGGAGCAACAGGCTTAAACACAGGCTTAATTCTAGCTAAAGCCTGACAAAAAGCCAGAACGTCTGGGACATCTGCCAGACGCTTGTGCAACAGAATAGACAAAGCAGATATCTGTCCCTTTAAGGAACTAGCGGACAATCCTTTCTCCAATCCTTCTTGGAGAAAAGACAAAATCCTAGGAATCCTGATCTAACTCCATGAGTAGCCTTTGGATTCACACCAAAAAAGATATTTACGCCATATCTTATGATAGATCTTCCTGGTGACAGGCTTTCGAGCCTGAATCAAGGTATCTATGACCGACTCAGAGAAACCCCGCTTTGATAAAATCAAGCGTTCAATCTCCAAGCAGTCAGTTGCAGAGAAATTAGATTTGGATGCTTGAATGTACCTTGAATCAAAAGGTCCCGTCTCAGTGTCTGAGTCCATGGTGGCAGAGATGACATGTCCACCAGGTCTGCATACCAAGTCCTGCGTGGCCACGCAGGCGCTATCAAAATCACCAAAGCTCTCTCCTGTTTGATTCTGGCAATCAGACGCGGAAGGAGAGGGAATGGTGGAAACACATAAGCCAGGTTGAACGACCAGGGTACTGCTAGAGCATCTATCAGTACTGCCTGAGGATCCCTTGACCTGGATCCGTAACGAGGAAGTTTGGCGTTCTGACGAGACGCCATCAGATCCACCTCTGGTGTGCCCCATAGCTGAACCAGTTGAGCAAATACCTCCGGATGGAGCTCCCACTCCCCCGGGTGAAAAGTCTGACGACTTAGAAAATCTGCCTCCCAGTTCCCCACCCCTGGGATATAGATCGCTGATAGATGGCAAGAGTGAGTCTCTGCCCATCAGATTATCCTGGAAACTTCTATCATCACCAAGGAACTCCTTGTTCCCCCCTGATGATTGATATAAGCTACAGTCGTGATGTTGTCTGACTGAAACCTGATGAATCCGGCCGAAGCCAGCTGAGGCCACGCCTGAAGAGCATTGAATATCGCTCTTAATACCAGAATATTTATCTGTAGGAGGGCCTCCTCCTGAGTCCACAAACCCTGTGCTTTCAGGGAATTCCAGACTGCACCCCAGCCCAGTAGGCTGGCGTCCGTCGTCACAATAACCCACGCTGGCCTGCGGAAACACATTCCCCTGGACAGGTGATCCTGTGACAACCACCAAAGAAGAGTCTCTGGTCTCTTGATCCAGATTTATCTGAGGAGATAAATCTGCATAATTCCCATTCCACTGTTTGAGCATGCATAGTTGCAGTGGTCTGAGATGCAAGCGAGCAAACGGAACTATGTCCATTGCCGCTACCATAAGTGCGATTACCTCCATACACTGAGCCACTGACGGCCGAGGAATGGAATGAAGAGCTCGATAGGTGGTTAAAATCTTTGATTTCCTGACCTCCGTCAGAAATATTTTCATGTCCACCGAATCTATCAGAGTTCCCAGGAATGGAACTCTTGAGAGAGGAATAAGAGAACTCTTTTTCACATTCACCTTCCACCCATGAGATCTTAGAAAGGCCAACACTAAGTCCGTGAGAGACTTGGCAAGTTGGAAAGTCGACGCTTGAATTAAGATGTTGTCTAGATAAGGCGCCACTGCTATGCCCCTTGGCCTTAGGACCGCCAGAAGGGACCCTAGCACCTTTGTGAAGATTCTTGGCACCATGGCCAAGCCGAAGGGAAGAGCCACAAACTGGTAATGTCTGTCCAGAAAGGCAAACCTGAGGAACTGGTGATGATCTTTGTGGATAGGAATGTGTAGATACACATCCTTTTGATCCATGGTAGTCATATATTGACCCTCCTGGATCATTGGTAAAATAGTCCGAATGGTCTCCATCTTGAAGGATGGAACTCTTAGATATTGGTTTAGGATCTTGAGATCTAGAATTGGTCTGAAGGTTCCCTCTTTTTTGGGAACCACAAACAGATTTGAGTAGAAACCTTGCCCCTGTTCTGTTTTCGGAACTGGGCAGATCACTTCTATGGTAAAAAGGTCTTCTACACAGCGTAAGAATGCCTCTCTTTTTGTCTGGTTTACAGACAATTGAGAAAAATTGAACCTCCCCCTTGGAGGAGAATCTTTGAAATCTAGGAAATACCCCTGGGTTACAATTTCTACGGCCCAGGAGTCCTGAACGTCTCTTGGCCAGGCCTGAGCAAAGAGAGAAAGTATGCCCCCTACTTGATCCGGTCCCGGATCGGGGGCTACCCCTTCATGCTGTCTTAGTGGCAGCAGCAGGCTTTTTGGCCTGTTTACCCTTGTTCCAAGCCTGGTTAGGTCTCCAGGTTGGCTTGGATTGAGCAAAGTTCCCCTCTTGCTTTGCAGCAGGGGAAGAGGAAGCGGGACCACCCTTGAAGTTTCGAAAGAAACGAAAATTATTTTGTTTGGTCCTTGTCTTATTTGACTTATCTTGAGGGAGGGCATGACCCTTCCCTCCAGTGATGTCTGAAATGATCTCTTTCAGTGCAGGCCCGAATAGGGTCTTACCTTTGAAAGGGATGGTCAAAAGCTTAGATTTAGATGACACATCAGCTGACCAGGACTTAAGCCATAACGCTCTTTGCGCTAAAATGGCAAAACCTGAATTCTTTGCCGCTAACTTAGCAAGATGAAAAGCGGCGTCTGTAATAAAAGAATTAGCCAACTTAAGGGCCTTAATTCTGTCCAAAATATCATCTAGTGGGGTCTCCATCTGAAGAGCCTCTTCTAGAGCCTCAAACCAAAAAGCAGCTGCAGTGGTTACCAGAACAATGCACGCTATAGGTTGAAGAAGAAAACCCTGATGAACGAAAATTTTCTTTAGGAGACCCTCTAATTTTTTATCCATAGGATCAATGAAAGCACAACTGTCTTCAATAGGTATAGTTGTACGCTTAGCCAGAGTAGAAAAAGCTCCCTCCACCTTAGGGACCATCTGCCATGAGTCCTTTATGGTGTCAGAAATGGGGAACATTTTCTTAAAAACAGGAGGGGGAGCGAACGGAATACCTGGTCTATCCCACTCCTTAGTAACAATGTCCGAAATCCTCTTAGGGACCGGAAAAACATCAGTGTAAACAGGAACCTCTAAATATTTGTCCATTTTACACAATTTCTCTGGAACGACAATAGGGTCACAATCATCAAGAGTAGCTAAAACCTGCCTGAGCAATAAATGGAGGTGCTCTAGCTTAAATTTAAATACCGTCATATCTGAATCTGTCTGAGGGAACATCTTTCCTGAATCAGAATTCTCTCCCTCAGACAGCAAATCCCTCATCCCTATCTCAGAACATTGTGATGGAATATCGGATACGGCTACTAAAGCGTCAGAAGGCTCAGCATTTGTTCTTAACCCAGAGCTACTGCGCTTCCCTTGCAACCCTGGCAGTTTAGTTAAAACCTCTGTGAGGGTAGTATTCATAACTGAAGCCATATCTTGCAAGGTGAAAGAATTAGATGCACTAGAAGTACTTGGCGTCGCTGGTGCGGGCGTAACGGGTTGTGACACTTGGGGAGAACTAGATGGCAAAACCTGATTTCCTTCTGTCTGAGAATCATTTAGGGCTCCATTTATCATTGCAATTCTCCTACATTTACGCCTATAAATACGCCGGCGTAAATTCTCTCCTATGTATTAAAACAAAATACGACCAAAAAAAATGATTTTCGACCAAAAAATCCGACCACTCTATTCTATCTCGCCAAGGCGCACATGTGCGCCGATTGAAGCTTAAAACAGCACTTTTTCGGTCGTATTTTCATCAAATCGACTAACAGATCGCCAAATTTCATATTTATCACTATTTTGCGCCATGGGAGAACCTAATATTCTCCTACAATTACGCCCTCCAAAGTTCTCCATATCCACTGAGGAGAACATTTCATTTACTTCATTTTTTGTGAGAGAGAAGATGGAATATTTTCTGCTGTTGTCTGCTATTTCTTTGGCAAGGGCCCGTGAAAATCGTCTTGCTGATGGTAATATGCCCATACGGAGACGCCAAAGAGTGCCTAGAGTTTTTTTACCCCGGTGTGGACTACAGGCATTGTCTGATAAGGAGATAAAGCAAAGATTTCGTATAAATAGGGAGAGTATTATAAATCTTTACTCTCTGATCCAAAATGACATAGACCCTAGGACAAGAAGAACAAGGGTGATACCTGGACTTTTAAAATTATTAGCAGTTTTGCATTTCTTGTCAACTGGTTCATTTCAGGCAGTCTCTAGTGCTGTGGTGGGCATCAGTCAGCCTTCATTTTGCAGGCATCTAAGAATTGTTTTAAAAGCAGTTTTGAAACATCTGAAGAAGTTTATTTTTGTACCCAGGAATGTGCAAGAATGGCACACAGTTAAGGCATCTTTTTATCAAGTAGCTGGTATGCCTAATGTTCTTGGTGCAATTGATTGCACACACATAGCTTTAAGACCACCAGCTTTAAGGGAGGAGCAATACAGGAATAGAAAAAGCTTCCATTCACTGAATGTTCAGGCTGTTTGTGATGCCAACCTCAAAATTTGGGCTGTGCGTTCAGGATTTCCAGGTTCCTGCCACGATTACCATATCCTCAAACAATCAGCATTATTTACATCGTTTGAACGTGGAGACATGCCCCATGGTTGGCTATTGGGTGAGTTTAACTTCATATTTTTTGTTGTTATTGTTTTTATGTTTAATTTTGGTTTTCAACTTTGAAGGACATAGATTTGTAGTTAGATGTATATACACTTTAGACCTTTTTTTTGTGAAAATTAATTTTATGATCTTTTCATTTATGTTATTATTTATTTCATTAATTTCTGTATTGCTAAAAGTGCATATAGATTGTTATTCCAATGTAATAATTCTTTTAATTTTTTTATTTGTAGGTGACAGTGGTTATCCGTGTAGGCCTTGGCTTCTGACACCAGTACCATCGCCCCATACACGTGCAGAGATCAAATACAACGAGTCACACCGTAGTACAAGAAGTGCTATCGAGAGAACCTTCGGTGTGTTGAAGATGAGATTTCGTGTGTTGGACAGGTCAGGGGGAGACTTGCAATAGTCACCAGAGAAGTGCAATGACATTATTTTAGTATGCTGCATGTTACATAATATTGCAATATCTCAAGTTAACGAAGATGATTTGTGTCTTGAGGATCAACCAGATGACATCTATGTCCCCCAACAAATATTAAACAGGCACACTACTAGGGCCGGTGTTCAAAATCGTATGGAAATTATTGAGAGATATTTTTCATGTAAGTAATTTTATTTTTTTTGGGTGGGGGTGGCGCAAAGAATTAGTATTATATTTCTGGATTTCTAATTATCTTTTAACATTGTATTACAGAAACCACGGATAACACAGGAGTTGTTTGAAAATTGGACAATAATAATCCTCACTACTGTTATATAATCAGACAGATGAAAAAAAAAAGTTGTGTTTATTTTTTAATAAAAAAATTTAGTTTTTATTCTTTTAATAAAATTTTTTTGAACAAACAGCCTTAATTCTTTTTTGTATTTTAAATAACATTTTTATTGTAATAACAAATACTTGAATACTGAAGCATGTAACATTTTTTCAAAAATAACTTAAACTGTAACCAAATTCTAGTGTTTAACTTTTCAACATGAAAACAATTTGAACATTAAAGTGCAAAAACAAGAAATATTAATAATTAATTATTGAGTAGGAAATCTTCGATTCAAAATTTCTAATTTCTTTTTGGAATAATCCCTCTTAAATTCTGAATAAGCTTTTAAAATTGCATTTCTTTCTTCTTGTAATCTGATTAGTTCTTTAAAAAATGCACTTTGCTAATTCCTGAACCCCAATGCCATGTCTGTGATGTTTTGTATATCATTTCCCCTGCCTGTGACATCTTCTGGGTTTATCAATTGTTCTGGTCTTTCATCTTCTTCAGAGTCATTGACCATGATATTCTGAGGAGTTTCTAGATTTGGTGGTGTTGGTCCCTCTGATGTTTGTCCCTCAACCTGAGTCTCATCCTCATCTTCTGGACATACAGAATCCTCAACCAGAGGTTCCAAATTGATTTCAACCTGATCTTCTGTATGACATGGAAAATATGTATTATTAATAGGTTACATTCATAAAAAAACAAAAAATTAACATGACAATTAGAAGACAACCTACCCTCGAATAATAATATAGAATTGTCCTGCATGGATTGTAGTAAAGCACGAACACCTACAACAACATAAAAATAATATTAGAATATCAACAGCATCGATTTATACAATCAAAATATACATTAGACCACGTTATCATCAGTGCTCATCTGGTTGTTAATTGTTATTAAAATATATAACAACTATTGGTTGTTTTTTTACAAATAACTTACTCTCCCCTTCTTCTCTTTGTACTGTGGATGTGGAGGGTTCTTGGTCTTGTGAGGTGAATTCATTTTCCAAAGGTTGATCCTCTTGTGCATCAATCTCCTCTTCCTGACGTCCCTCATCTTCTTGCTCTAAATAATATAAATATACTTGTATTAAATTTCAATAATTATAGATAAAAACACAATTTCAAATATTTAGATAGATTTTGATAGACAATAGATAGTTATAACACTGACTAGATTACTTTTATTATAGTTCATGCCTCCATTTTCTCCATAATCCTTATTTGCCAAATAAAAATGTAAACTAATCACAATTTTAATATCCAATAGCAGAATTCTACCAAATTCAAAGAGATAGTGAGCATATCTACATATACTTTCCATAAAGGAATATCTATTGAATCGAAATAATTACATAATAGATTTCAATAATAAAGATATATAATTTTTCATTCTCTTTTTTTAAATCATGAACAACAAAATTTGGGTGTCGTTTACATTTAACTTACCTCTAAAATCCATAGTGTCTGCTGGGACATCCAGGCCAACCACAACGGCATCACCCATCCTTGCATAAAGCATCTGTTCAAAGTCCGTTAATTCGGCCCTATATCCAGGGCCTCCACCGGTTCCTTTGGCAGATTGCTTTTCCCTGCAAACCTTTTTCTTTATGTTTTTTCTAATATCAGTTACTCTCTTCCGACAAGCCCGCACATCCTTAGGAAAACTTCCTTCAGCTGAAACAGATTTACTGATTTGTGTCCAAATTGTTCTCTTTCTCTGTGGGTTTACAGTTCTGGCTTGGTACCCAATGATTTCATCGTAGTGTTCGATAACAGCTTCGACCAAAATACAATTTTGCCAATGAGTGAACATGACACTTCTCCCACTTTTGGTCTTTCCAGCTTGGGAAGATGACATTGTAAAAATGAGATACAAAAGAGCACACAAAATAACTAAAGTGTTGATACAAACTAAATAAAGTTTTCTTTTATAACGGTTTCCAAAAAAGTATCTAAATGTAGTTGATGAAAATGGGCGTATACTGTATGATGTTCTGGAAAGATCACTATGTCGCAGTTTATTTTTCATATGGAATACCTGGATTTCCATTTTTGTTTTTAATAACAATTTTACATGTAAATAAAGATAATTTGGTTATGAATAACAATATTAAATTTAAATATCATTACATTGTTATATGTATCTTTACTTTTATTTCACCTTATCAACGGATACATGTAACATTTGTTAATGTTGCCAAAAAAATAGTGCTGTTGTGGCGCAGTTCTATACAATGTTTCATTGTTATCAAAATGGATAAAAAAAAACATCAAGTTGTATACTAAAATACGATTTTTGATAATATTTTCCAAAATATGTATCCAAATTGAGTGCTATTTGTAAAAATAGGTATTAGCTTACAAAATTGCGCATTTAAAAAAACAAAATTAGTCCCGTCAGTGAGTAGAGATTGAATAATATTTAGAAAATGCCACGATCCAAGAAGTTCTCTATTGGAGAATTATTGATTATTTCTTACACTATGGATAAATTTCTCTTGTTAAGTGTATCCAGTCCACGGATCATCCATTACTTATGAAATATATTCTCCTTCCCAACAGGAAGCTGCAAGAGTCCACCCACAGCAAAGCTGCTATATAGCTCCTCCCCTAACTGCCATATTCAGTCATTCTCTTGCAAGCCTCAACATAGATAGGAGGTCGTGAGAGTCTGTGGTGCTTTCTACTTAGTTTATTCTTCAATCAAAAGTTTGTTATTTTTAAATGGCACCGGAGTGTGCTGTTTATCTCAGGCAGTATTTGGAAGAAGAATCTGCCTGCGTTTTTCTATGATCTTAGCAGACGTAACTAAGATCCATTTGCTGTTCTCACACATTCTGAGGAGTGAGGTACTTCAGAGGGGGAATGGCGTGCAGGTTTTCCTGCAGATAAGGTATGTGCAGTAAAATATTTTTCTAGGAATGGAATTGACTAAGAAAATACTGCTGATACCGAAGTAATGTAAGTAAAGCCTTAAATGCAGCGATAGCGACTGGTATCAGGCTTATTAATAGAGATACATACTCTTGTAAAAATGTGTTTTAAAACGTTTGCTGGCATGTTTAATCGTTTTTTAACATATGTTTGGTGATAAAACTTATTGGGGCCTAAGTTTTTTCCACATGGCTGGCTTAAATTTTGCATAGAAACAGTTAACTGAAGCTTCCCACTGTTGGCTGTGGCAGTTTGTTGTGTCTGTTTTTAAAAACGTCTATGTCATTTTTTTTAATTTTTTTTTAATCTGTTTTTTTGCATTAAGGGGTTAATCATCCATTTGCAAGTGGGTGCAATGCTCTGTTACCTTATTACATGTACTGTAAAAATTTTGTTTGTTTTACTGCCTTTTTTTTCACTGTTTTTCAAATTTTGACAAAATTTGTTTCTCTTAAAGGCACAGTAACGTTTTATATATTTGCTTGTTAACTTGATTTAAAGTGTTTTCCAAGCTTACTAGTCTCATTATTAGTCTGTTCTAACATGTCTGACATAGAGGAAGCTCTGTGTTCATTATGTTTTAAAGCCATGGTGGAACCCCATCTTAGAATGTGTACCAGATGTACTGATTTCATGTTAAACAATAAAGATCATTTTTTGTCTTTAAAAACATTATCACCAGAGGATTCTGTCGTGGGGGTAGTTATGCCGACTAACTCTCCCCACGTGTCAGACCTTTTGACTCCCGCTTTAGGGACTCACGCTCAAATGGCGCCAAGTACATCAAGGGCACCCATAGCGTTTCTTTTACCAGGGGATTCTGTCGAGGGGAAAGTTATGCCGACTAACTCTCCCCACGTGTCAGACCCTTCGACTCCCGCTTCAGGGACTCACGCTCAAATGGCGCCAAGTACATCAAGGGCGCCCATAGCGTTTATTTTACAAGACATGGCAAAGGTGGTGAATAATATTCTGGCAGCAGTATTAGTCAGACTACCTGAAATTAAAGGAAAGCAGTTAGCTCTGGGGGTAGATACAGAGCATACAGACGCTTTAAGAACCATGTATGATACTACCTCACAATATGCTTAGTCTGTGGGTGATTTTTTTTTTTGACTCAGGGAAGATGATTTAACCTGATTCTGATATTTCTACATTTAAAATTTATGCTTGAGAACCTCCACTTGTTGCTCAGGGAGGCTTTGGCTGCTCTGAATGAATGTGTACAATCGCAGGGCCAGAGAAATTGTGTAGACTGGATAAATAATATGCAGTGCCGGTGTGTACTGATGTTTTTCCAATACCTTAAGAGGTTTACTAAAAATTTTTTAATAAGGAATGGGATAGACCAGGTGTGCCGTTCTCTTCCCCTCCTATTTTTTAGAAGAATGTTTTCTAATAGTTACCACCACACGGGACTTCTGGCAGACAGTTCCTAAGGTGGAGAGAAGAGTTTCTACTCTAGCTAAGCGTACCACTACCTCTGACGAGGACAGTTGTGCTTTTTAGATCCAATGGATAAAAAATGTTTATTCAACAGGGTTTTATCCTGCAGCCCCTTGCATACATTGCTTCTGTCACTGCTGCTACGGCGTTCTGGGTTGAGTCTCTTGATGAGGCTTTACAGTTAAGCGACTCCATTGGATGAATATATTTGCAAGCTTATGCTAGCCAATTCCTTTGTTTTCTGATGCCTTGTTCATTTGACTAGACTAACGGCTAAGAATTCTGTTTTTTACTATACTGGCGCGCAGAGCGCTATGGCTTATATCATGGTCAGCTGTCGTGACTTTAATAAATAAGCTACTTAACTTCCCTTCAAGGGGCAGACCCTATTCGGGCCTGGTTTGAAGGAGATTATTGCTTATATCACTGGAGGAAAAGGTCATGCCCTTCCTCAGGATAGGTCTAAATCAAGGGCAAAAAAAAAAAAAAGTCTAATTTTCGTACCTTTTAAAAACTTCAGGGCAGGTGTGGCATCCTCTTCCTCTAAGGCAAAACAAGAGGGAATTTTTGCTCAGTCCAAGGCGGTCTGGAGACAATCGGACCTGGAACAAAGATAAGCAGGCCAAGGAGCCTGCTGCTGCCTCTAAGGCAGCATGAAGGAACGGACCCCTATCCGGTAACGGATCCTATAGGGGGCAGACTTTCATTCTTTGCCCAGGCGTGGGCAAGAGATGCCCAGGATCCCTAGGCATTGGAATTTATATCCCAGAGATATCTTCTGGATTTCAAAGATTCCCCCCCCAAAAAAAAGGGGAGATTTCGCCTTTCACAATTATCTGCAAACCAGATAAAGAAGGAGGCATTCTTACATTGTGTACGAGATCCATCCAGTTCCAAGAGAGGAACAGGGACAGAGTTTTTACTCAAATCTGTTTGTGGTTCCCAAGGAGAGGGAACCTTCAGACCTATTTTGGATCTAAAGATCTTAAACAAATTCCTCAGAATTCCGTCATTTAAGATGGAAACTATTCGTACCATCTTAACTATGATCCAGGAGAGTCAATAGAGGACTACAATGGATTTGAAGGATGCTTATCCTCACATTGTGATGCATAAAGATCACCATCGTTTTTCAGGTTTGCCTTTCTAGACAGGCATTACCAGTTTGTAGCTCTTTCCTTTGGGATATCTACAGCCCCAAGAATCTTTATGGAGGTTCTGGGGTCGCTTTGGCGGTCCTTAGACCGCGGGGCATAGAAGTGGCCCCTTATTTAGACGACATCCTGATACAGGCGTCAAACATCCAAATTGCCCAGTCTCATACGGACGTAGTACTGGCATTTCTGAGATCACATGGGTGGAAAGTGAACAAGGAAAGAGTTCTCTATCCCCAATCTCAAGGGTTTCCCTCCTAGGGACTCTGATAGATTCTGTAGAAATGAAAATTTACCTGACGGAGTCCAGGTTGTCAAAGTTTCTAAATTTCTGCCGTGTTTTTTTCATCCCATCCGCGCCCTTCGGTGGCTCAGTACATGAATGAAATCGGCTTAATGGTAGCGGCAAGGGACATAGTACCGTTTGCACGTCTACATTTCAGACCGCTGCAACTATGCATGCTCAGTCAGAGGAACGGGGATTACACAGATTTGTCCCCCTGTTAAACCTGGACCAAGAGACCAGAGATTCTCTTCTCTGGTGACTATGTCAGGTCCATCTGTCCAAGGGTATGACCTTCCGCAGGTCAGATGGGACAATTGTTACAATAGATGCCAGCCTTTTAGGTTGGGATGCAGTCTGGAACTCCCTGAAGGCTCAGGGATAGTGGACTTAGGAGGAGACCCTCCTTCTAATAAATATTCTGGAACTGGGAGTGATATTCCATGCTCTTCAGACTTGGCCTCAGTTAGCAACTCTGAGGTACATCATACTCAGTCGGACAATATACACGACTGTGGCTTACATCAGCCATCAAGGGGGAACAGAAGTTCCCTAGCGATGTTAGAAGTCTTACAATAATTCACTGGACAGAGACTCACTCTTGTCTATCAGCTATCCATATCCCAGGTGTTGAGAACTGGGAGGTGGATTTTCTAAGTCGTCAGACTTTTCTTCCGGGGGAGTGGGATTTCCTCCGGAGGTCAAGACCAAGCAGGAGAGGGCTTTGGTGTTTTTGACAGCGCCTGCGTAGCCACGCAGGACCTGGTATGCAGATCTGGTGGACATGTCATCCTTTCCATCACGGTCTCTGCTTCTGAGACAGGTCCCTCTACCTCAGGGTCCTTTCAACCATCTAAATAGAATCAATCTGAGATGGACTGCCTGGAGACTGAACGCTTGATGTTATCAAAGCATGGCTTCTCCAAGTCAGTCATTGATACCTTAATACAGACATGAAAGCCTGTCTCTAGGAAAATTGAACATAGATATGGTGTAAATATCTGATTGTTATGAATCCAAGGGTTACTCATGGAGTAAAGTCTGGATTCCCAGGATATTATCTTTTCTCCAAGATGTTTTTGAGAAAAGGGTTGTCAGCTAATTCCTTAAAAGGGGACAGATTTTTACTCTGTCTATTTTTTTGCACAAGCGTCTGGCAGGTATTCTAGACGTTCAGGCATTTGGTCAGGCTTTGGTTAGATCCAAGCCTGTGTTTAAAACTGTTGCTCCGCCATGGAGCTTAAACCTGATTCTTAAGGTTCTTCAAGAAGTTCCGTTTGAACCTTTTTTGTTCCATAGATATCAATCTTTATCTTGGAAAGTTCCTTTTGGGTAGCTAATTCCTCGACTCGTAGAGTCTCCAAGTTATCTGTGTTACAATGTGATTCTCCTTATCTGGTCCTTCGTACGGATAAGGTAGTCCTGCGTACCAACCTGGGTTTTTTCCTAAGGTGGTATCTAACAAGTACATCACTCAAGAGATAGTTGTTCCATGCTTGTATCCTAATCCTTCCTCAAAGAAGGAACGTCTATTACACAATATTGGACGTGGTTTGTGCTTTAAAGTTTTACTTACAAGCTACTACAGTTTTCATCAAACGTTCACCTTGTTTGTTGTCTATTCTGGACAGAGGAGAGGTCAAAAGACTTCAGCAGCCTCTCTGTCTTTTTGGTTAAAAAGCATAATTCATTTAGCTTATGAGACTGCTGGACAGCAGCCTCCTGAAGGGATTACAGCTCATTCTACTAGAGCTGTGGTTTTCACTTGGGCCTTTTTTAAATGTGGCTTCTGTTGAACAGATTTACAAGACGGAGTCTTGGTCTGCGCTTCATACTTTTCAAATTTAACAAATTTGATACCTTGCTTCTTCGGAGGCTATTTTTGGGAGAAAGGGTTTTTTACAGGCAGTGGTAACTTCCGTTTAAGTACCTGCCTTGTCCCTCCCATCATCCGTGTACTTTAGCTTTGGTATTGGTATTCCATAAGTAATGGATGATCCGTGGACTGGATACACTTAACAAGAGAAAACATAATTTATGCTTACCTGATAAATTTATTTCTCTTGTAATGTATCCAGTCCACGGCCCGCCCTGTCACTTTAAGGCAGGTAATTTTTTCATTTGAACTACAGTCACCACTGCACCCTATGGTTTTTCCTTTCTCTGCATGTTTTCGGTCGAATGACTGAATATGGCAGTTAGGGGAGGAGCTATATAGCAGCTTTGCTGTGGGTGGACTCTTGCAGCTTCCTGTTGGGAAGGAGAATATATTTCATAAGTAATGGATGATCCGTGGACTGGATACACTACAAGAGAAATAAATTTATCAGGTAAGCATAAATTATGTTATTTTCCAAAAAAAAGGAAAGGGATTTTCACTTTGGACCAGGACACAAGAAACCGAATTCTCTGTGAAATGGTGCGAAGAGTAAGGAGAGTCTCTGGGCAAAAACGAACGAGGAAACAATGTCTGAAAAGATATAACGACTTGTACCGGAGGCAATCTAAAATGCGCACTTTGATAAAGAGTTATCTTAAAAAATGTAAGCAATATAGATATAAATATAGTTTAATTATATAATCTTAAGTTTTAAAAATGTATAGTTTTTTATTGGAATATTTTCAATAAGATAAACAAGTTAAACAATAATAGGATTAAAAGATTACCATTGCCTGCAGATAAAGTGTGAATGAATCAAGTTTTTATAGGATTTTCAGACAAAGTTTTTGTGTGTTTGGATTTTTAAGAATATATTTTCAAAAATGTTGTATTTTATATTATTTAATAGTTAAAAGAAGAAGAACTCCAAGGTACCTTCTTCCCATTGATACCAATTCTAGTTCTGAAGGGGAATCAGACCCATTGCCCACAGTTTTTATGGATAAAGATAGGACTCAAGACACAGGTATAAAAAATGTAACTGTAATTTCGAGAAAAAAAAAAAAAATCAAAGCCAGGTATTAAAGTAAATTTATCTTTTAACTTTTTTTATAATGCTATAGATAATAGCACTCCAAATAATAATCCAATGGATGAGCAAGGAGAAGAAGATATGGATAACATTGAAGGTAATTTAAAAAAAAATTCTTTGACATTTCTTTAACATATATATTTTATAAATATAAATTTATTTGTAATAATAATTTTAGGACATGTAGAGCCTACAGAGTCAGAAATTGAGGATACTATGCATAGTTGGCAAGATGAAGAACATTTGGAACAAGAGGACGAGGAGGGCCATCAAGAAGACGAGGTTCATCAAGGAACATCAGGTGATTTTTTTTTTTATTTTTTAATGGTGATATATCTATTCTACAAACATTATATTTATATATATCTATATATATCTATATCTATATATATCTATATATATATATATATATATATATATATATATATATATATATATATATAAATAAAAAACAATAGGTATGTATGCATATATATATATATACACATATATATATATATATATATATCAATTGTATTAATATGTGTATATATTTTTTTAAATACACAAATATATATATATATATATATATATATATATATATAAAAACACAAACACACATATTTTTTTATATATATATCAATATATATATATATATATATATATATAGATAGATAGATAGATAGATAGATAGATATATTAATATATATATATATATTGACAGATAGATATATGTATATAGATCAAAAAAGACAGATTTAAATATAGAAATAAAATTAATTGAAAGATAACATAGATAGAGAGAAAAATATAGTGTAAGATAGATATATTTTAAAGTTACATTATCAATACATTGTAATCAAAATTTTGTTTTTTGAAGAAACTCAACAAAATATAAGAAACTTAGAGGTGCACGATGAAGACTCTCAGTCACCTCAATATTATAACTGGGGTAAGTGTTATAGCATTTATGAATAAATATATGTTATTGCTGTTGGTAATTCCATTGACAGATATTTTTTTTACTCTCATGTCTATAAATGCTATTCAAAAGAATCAAAATATATGTTTAATATAAATATATATATTTTTTATTTTTTTAGTTCCGGATGATGAAAAAATTGTAATAAGCAAAAAAGAGCTCCTTGAAGTCCTGCTTAAAGCTGAAACTGGACTGATAAGCAGTTACTCAGCAGTCAGGAAAATGAGGCTGAAATATGAAAAAATTTAACTTTTTCATTTATGTGTTATTAAAAAATGTATGAATGTGCTAGCAACATTTTTTTTAATTTTATTTTATATACAGAATAAATGCATATATTATTTAACAAATATAAACAATTGTCGTTATTGTGTAATATATTGAAACATCTTATCAATGAAAGGGTAAGATTAGGTCAATGTAAGACGTTAATTTGAAAAGAATAGTAGTGAAATGTCTAGAGGGGTTGTGTAAAGTAGGTAGAGAAAAACAAATTAGTTGGTAAAGATAAAAGACGTGTTGAAAATCAAAAGGAATAATAGTTAAAGGTCTGCATGGGGTGTCTAAAATAGCTAAACAAAAGACAAAAAAACAAGACTTTGTAAGACATGTGCTAAAATAACGTAGAATAATAGTAAAAGGTCTGTATGGGGTGTCTAAAGTAGATAAACCAAAAAATAAGGACTTTGTAATATGTGAGACGTGTTAAAATAACGTGGAATAATAGTATGGGCTCCATTTATCATGATAAATGGAGGCCTAAAAGGTCTGTATGGGGTGTGTAATGTAGAGAAACCAAAACACATGACTTTGTAATAAGTAAGACATGTGTTAAAAATAACGTTGAATAGTAGAAAAAGGTCTGCATGCGGTGTGTTAAGTAAATAAACAAAAAAAAATGACTTTGGAATATGTAAGCCATCTGTTAAAAATAACGTGGAATAGTAGTAAAAGGTTGTGGTTTGTAAAAAAAACACAAAAAGAATAATAATATAGAAATTTGTTCAATTCATATTACAAATATAAATGTTTATATAACATTAAATTACAACAATTATATAACATTATTAAAAAGAATGGCTATATCCAGTAATAAAAAAGGAAAATACCAAAAATATGCGCTTTTTTACGATGATGGAATGGTAAATATAGTCGAGATTTATCATTAACATGCCGCATCTCGACTTTTGAAAAAAGCGGTATAATACGACCAGTTTTTTGATAAATATTGGCGCACAAGTGCGCCTCACAGAGGGCGAGCTGCGGAGAACTTCTTGGAGAACTGAAAGTCGGATTTCTCCAAACAATGATAAATGGAGCCCCATATGCCAAATTCTTATAAGTCAAAATATGCTGTTTGCAATTTATAGACATATCAATATAATTGGGACGCATTCTTAGAGGGGGTTCCACAATGGCTTCTAAACAAATTGAACAATGGGTTTCCTCAGTGTCAGACATGTTTAACAGGCTAGTAATCAAGCAAGCAAGCTTGGAAAACACTTTATTTAATGAAAAAAACACAACACTCAATGTTGCTGGGGTCTACACAAAACTAACAAACCCTGCCTGAAAGCCATGTGGGTTATAAACAACCCCAAAGAACCCTCAAGCAAATGTCCCATAAAACAGAAAATTCACATAACAAACTGAGTGCCCACAAAAAAACATAATTTATGCTTACCTGATAAATTCCTTTCTTCTGTTGTGTGATCAGTCCACGGGTCATCATTACTTCTGGGATATAACTCCTCCCCAACAGGAAATGCAAGAGGATTCACCCAGCAGAGCTGCATATAGCTCCTCCCCTCTACGTCACTCCCAGTCATTCGACCAAGAATCAACGAGAAAGGAGAAACCAAAGGTGAAGTGGTGACTGGAGTATAATTTAAAAAATATCTACCTGCCTTAAAAAACAGGGCGGGCCGTGGACTGATCACACAACAGAAGAAAGGAATTTATCAGGTAAGCATAAATTATGTTTTCTTCTGTTATGTGTGATCAGTCCACGGGTCATCATTACTTCTGGGATACCAATACCAAAGCAAAAGTACACGGATGACGGGAGGGATAGGCAGGCTCATTATACAGAAGGAACCACTGCCTGAAGAACCTTTCTCCCAAAAATAGCCTCCGAAGAAGCAAAAGTGTCAAATTTGTAAAATTTGGAAAAAGTATGAAGCGAAGACCAAGTTGCAGCCTTGCAAATCTGTTCAACAGAGGCCTCATTCTTAAAGGCCCAAGTGGAAGCCACAGCTCTAGTAGAATGAGCTGTAATTCTTTCAGGAGGCTGCTGTCCAGCAGTCTCATAGGCTAAACGAATTATGCTACGAAGCCAGAAGGAGAGAGAGGTAGCCGAAGCCTTATGACCTCTCCTCTGACCAGAGTACACGACAAACAGGGAAGACGTTTGTCGAAAATCCTTAGTTGCCTGCAAGTAGAACTTGAGGGCACGAACTACATCCAGATTGTGTAGAAGACGTTCCTTCTTTGAAGAAGGATTCGGGCACAGGGAAGGAACCACGATCTCTTCATTGATGTTCCTGTTAGTGACTACCTTAGGTAAGAACCCAGGTTTAGTACGCAGAACTACCTTATCTGAATGAAAAATCAAATAAGGAGAATCACAATGTAAAGCTGATAACTCAGAGACTCTCCGAGCCGAAGAAATAGCCATTAAAAATAACACTTTCCAAGATAACAACTTTATATCAATGGAATGAAGGGGTTCAAACGGAACTCCTTGTAGAACGTTAAGAACAAGGTTTAAACTCCATGGCGGAGCAACAGTTTTAAACACAGGCTTGATTCTAGTTAAAGCCTGACAAAAGGCCTGGACGTCTGGATTTTCTGACAGACGCCTGTGCAACAAGATGGACAGAGCTGAGATCTGTCCCTTTAATGAACTAGCCGATAAACCCTTTTCTAAACCTTCTTGTAGAAAAGACAATATCCTAGGAATCCTAACCTTACTCCAGGAGTAACCTTTGGATTCGCACCAGTATAGGTATTTACGCCATATCTTATGGTAAATCCTTCTGGTAACAGGCTTCCTAGCCTGTATCAGGGTATCAATAACCGACTCAGAAAAACCACGTTTTGATAAAATCAAGCGTTCAATTTCCAAGCAGTCAGCTTCAGAGAAGTTAGATTTTGATGTTTGAATGGACCCTGTATCAGAAGGTCCTGTCTTAGAGGTAGAGACCAAGGCGGACAGGATGACATGTCCACTAGATCTGCATACCAAGTCCTGCGTGGCCATGCAGGCGCTATTAGAATCACTGATGCTCTCTCCTGTTTGATTTTGGCAATCAATCGAGGAAGCAGCGGGAAGGGTGGAAACACATAAGCCATCCCGAAGTTCCAAGGTGCTGTCAAAGCATCTATCAGAACCGCTCCCGGATCCCTGGATCTGGACCCGTAGCGAGGAAGTTTGGCGTTCTGGCGAGACGCCATGAGATCTATCTCTGGTTTGCCCCAACGTCGAAGTATTTGGGCAAAGACCTCCGGATGAAGTTCCCACTCCCCCGGATGAAAAGTCTGGCGACTCAAGAAATCCGCCTCCCAGTTCTCCACTCCCGGGATGTGGATTGCTGACAGGTGGCAAGAGTGAGATTCTGCCCAGCGAATTATCTTTGATACTTCCATCATTGCTAGGGAGCTTCTTGTCCCTCCTTGATGGTTGATGTAAGCTACAGTCGTGATGTTGTCCGACTGAAACCTGATGAACCCCCGAGTTTTTAACTGGGGCCAAGCCAGAAGGGCATTGAGAACTGCTCTCAATTCCAGAATGTTTATTGGTAGGAGACTTTCCTCCTGATTCCATTGTCCCTGAGCCTTCAGAGAATTCCAGACAGCGCCCCAACCTAGTAGGCTGGCGTCTGTTGTTACAATTGTCCAGTCCGGCCTGCTGAATGGCATCCCCCTGGACAGATGTGGCCGAGAAAGCCACCATAGAAGAGAGTTTCTGGTCTCTTGATCCAGATTCAGAGTAGGGGACAAGTCTGAGTAATCCCCATTCCACTGACTCAGCATGCACAATTGCAGCGGTCTGAGATGTAGACGTGCAAAGGGTACTATGTCCATTGCTGCTACCATTAAGCCGATCACCTCCATGCATTGAGCTACTGACGGGAGTTGAATGGAATGAAGGACACGGCATGCATTTAGAAGCTTTGTTAATCTGTCTTCTGTCAGATAAATCTTCATTTCTACAGAATCTATAAGAGTCCCCAAGAATGGAACTCTTGTGAGAGGAAAGAGAGAACTCTTCTTTTCGTTCACTTTCCATCCATGCGACCTTAGAAATGCCAGAACTAACTCTGTATGAGACTTGGCAGTTTGAAAGCTTGAAGCTTGTATCAGAATGTCGTCTAGGTACGGAGCTACCGAAATTCCTCGCGGTCTTAGTACCGCCAGAAGGGCACCCAGAAACTTTGTGAAGATTCTTGGAGCCGTAGCCAATCCGAATGGAAGAGCTACAAACTGGTAATGCCTGTCTAAGAAGGCAAACCTTAGATACCGGTAATGATCTTTGTGAATCGGTATGTGAAGGTAAGCATCCTTTAAATCCACTGTGGTCATGTACTGACCCTTTTGGATCATGGGTAAGATTGTCCGAATACTTTCCATTTTGAACGATGGAACTCTTAGGAATTTGTTTAGGATCTTTAAATCCAAGATTGGCCTGAAAGTTCCCTCTTTTTTGGGAACCACAAACAGGTTTGAGTAAAACCCTTGTCCTTGTTCCGACCGCGGAACCGGATGGATCACTCCCATTAATAACAGATCTTGTACACAGCGTAGAAACGCTTCTTTCTTTATCTGGTTTGTTGACAACCTTGACAGATGAAATCTCCCTCTTGGGGGAGAGAATTTGAAGTCTAGAAGGTATCCCTGAGATATGATCTCTAGCGCCCAGGGATCTTGAACATCTCTTGCCCAAGCCTGGGCGAAGAGAGAGAGTCTGCCCCCCACTAGATCCGGTCCCGGATCGGGGGCCCTCGATTCATGCTGTCTTAGGGGCAGCAGCAGGTTTCCTGGCCTGCTTGCCCTTGTTCCAGGACTGGTTAGGTTTCCAGCCTTGTCTGTAACGAGCAACGGCTCCTTCCTGTTTTGGTGCAGTGGAAGTTGGTGCTGCTCCTGCTTTGAAATTCCGAAAGGGACGAAAATTAGACTGTCTAGCCTTAGCCTTGGCTTTGTCTTGAGGCAGGGCGTGGCCCTTACCTCCTGTAATGTCAGCGATAATTTCTTTCAAACCGGGCCCAAATAAAGCTTGCCCTTTGAAAGGTATATTAAGTAATTTGGACTTAGAAGTTACATCAGCTGACCAGGATTTTAGCCACAGCGCCCTACGTGCCTGAATGGCGAATCCTGAGTTCTTAGCCGTAAGTTTGGTTAAATGTACTACGGCCTCCGAAATGAATGAATTAGCTAGTTTAAGGACTCTAAGTCTGTCCGTAATGTCGTCCAGCGTAGCTGAACTAAGGTTCTCTTCCAGAGACTCCATCCAAAATGCTGCCGCAGCCGTAATCGGCGCGATGCATGCAAGGGGTTGCAATATAAAACCTTGTTGAACAAACATTTTCTTAAGGTAACCCTCTAATTTTTTATCCATTGGATCTGAAAAAGCACAGCTATCCTCCACCGGGATAGTGGTACGCTTAGCTAAAGTAGAAACTGCTCCCTCCACCTTAGGGACCGTTTGCCATAAGTCCCGTGTGGTGGCGTCTATTGGAAACATCTTTCTAAATATTGGAGGGGGTGAGAACGGCACACCGGGTCTATCCCACTCCTTAGTAACAATTTCAGTTAGTCTCTTAGGTATAGGAAAAACGTCAGTACTCGCCGGTACCGCAAAGTATTTATCCAACCTACACAATTTCTCTGGTATTGCAACAGTGTTACAATCATTAAGAGCCGCTAAAACCTCCCCTAGTAATACACGGAGGTTCTCCAATTTAAATTTAAAATTTGAAATATCTGAATCCAATCTGTTTGGATCAGAACCGTCACCCACAGAATGAAGCTCTCCGTCCTCATGCTCTGCAAGCTGTGACTCAGTATCAGACATGGCTCTAGTATTATCAGCGCACTCTGTTCTCACCCCAGAGTGATCACGCTTGCCCCTTAGTTCTGGTAATTTAGCCAAAACTTCAGTCATAACAGTAGCCATATCTTGTAATGTTATCTGTAATGGCCGCCCAGATGTACTAGGCGTCACAATATCACGCACCTCCCGGGCGGGAGATGCAGGTACTGACACGTGAGGCGAGTTAGTCGGCATAACTCTCCCCTCGCTGTTTGGTGAAATTTGTTCAATTTGTACAGATTGGCTTTTATTTAAAGTAGCATCAATACAGTTAGTACATAAATTTCTATTGGGCTCCACCTTGGCATTGGAACAAATGACACAGGTATCTTCCTCTGAATCAGACATGTTTAACACACTAGCAAATAAACTTGCAACTTGGTTACAATCTTATTTAACAAAAACGTACTGTGCCTCAAAGAAGCACTAAACGATTAAATGACAGTTGAAATAATGAACTGAAAAACTGTTATAGCATCAATCCTTGAAAACAACACAACTTTTAGCAAGGGTTTGTTCCCATTAGTAAAGTAACAATAATTAAATTTGAAACGTAAAAATTACAGAGCAACGTTTTTAATCACAGTCAATATATAAGTCTCACAGCTCTGCTGAGAGAATCTACCTCCCTTCAAAGAAGTTTGAAGACCCCTGAGTTCTGTTAGAGATGAACCGGATCATGCAGGAAATACAAGAGTAACTGACTGGAAATTTTTGATGCGTAGCAAAGAGCGCCAAAAACGGCCCCTCCCCCTCACACACAGCAGTGAGAGAGAAACGAAACTGTCACAATTAAAACAAGCAACTGCCAAGTGGAAAAATAATGCCCAAACAATTATTCACTCAGTACCTCAGAAAATGGAAACGATTCTACATTCCAGCAAAAACGTTTAACATAATAAATACCTATTAAAAGGTTTAATGTACTTTTTACAGAGTAATTCCAGTGAAGTACCATCCCCGGAATACTGAAGTGTAGAGTATACATACATGTTATTATAACGGTATGGCAGGATTTTCTCATCAATTCCATTCAGAAAATAAAAACTGCTACATACCTCAATGCAGATTCATCTGCCCGCTGTCCCCTGATCTGAAGCTTTTACCTCCCTCAGATGGCCGAGAAACAGCAATATGATCTTAACTACTCCGGTTAAAATCATAGTAAAAAACTCTGGTAGATTCTTCTTCAAACTCTGCCAGAGAGGCAATAACACGCTCCGGTGCTATTGTAAAATAACAAACTTTTGATTGAAGTTATAAAAACTAAGTATAATCACCATAGTCCTCTCACACATCCTATCTAGTCGTTGGGTGCAAGAGAATGACTGGGAGTGACGTAGAGGGGAGGAGCTATATGCAGCTCTGCTGGGTGAATCCTCTTGCATTTCCTGTTGGGGAGGAGTTATATCCCAGAAGTAATGATGACCCGTGGACTGATCACACATAACAGAAGAAATTAACCCTTTATGCAAGCTAGTAAAAACCTCTGATAACACTACGATTACTGCTTACCCTTCCCCTAATGGGGACACTGTCAGCCTTTCTGAGTTAACACAGTCTCTGCAGAAAATATGACTGAACATACCTCATTGCTGTATAGCAAGAAACCGTTCCTCACACTGAAGTTTTCCTGTACTCCTCAGCTCATGTGGGAACAGCAGTGGACCTTAGTTACAAATGCTAAGATCATCATCCTCCAGGCAGAAATCTTCATCTATGTCCTGTCTGAGAGTAAATAGTACAACACCAGTACCATTTAAAAATAACAAACACTTGATTGAAGATAAAATAAAACTAACAGTTTAACACCTCTTCTCTTTACCCTTCCTGCTTAGAGCCAGCAAAGACAATGACTGGGGGGTGGAGTTAAGTGGGGAGCTATATAGACAGCTCTGCTGTGGTGCTCTCTTTGCTACTTCCTGTCAGGTAGGACAATATCCCACAAGTTAGGATGAATCCGTGGACTTGGTACATCTTGCAAAAGAAAACCCCTTTATATAAGGGATATGAAACCCAAATATTTTTTTCATGATTCAGATAGAGCATGCAATTTTAAGCAACTTTCTAATTTACTCCTTTTATCAAATTTTCTTCATTCTCTTGGTATGCTTTGTTGAATGAACAGCAATGCACTACTAGTTGCTGACTGAACAAATGGGTAAGCCAATGACAATCGGTATATACAGCCACCAATCAGCAGCAAGAACCTAGGTTCTTTGCTGCTCTTAAGCTTTCCTAGATAAACGTAAATTGGAAAGTTGTTTAAAATTATATTCTCTATCGAAATCATGAAAGAAAAAATTTGGGTTTCATGACCCTTTAAATCGCCCAATACCTAATCCACACCCAAAATAAAAAAACATAAAAAATGTATTACAAAAAAACGTGTCATGTTCATTTATTTATAATATTACACTACAGAAAGGGGAACACACAGTTACACACGTATCCTAACTAAACACACCTAACACCCGCTAGGATCCTTGTTGATAAATATGTAAGTATCTGTAATATTTTCTACCTCTGGAAGCAGCTTAAAGAGCCCTCATTTAGCGCTGAGTATATAGACATATATTTGTAGTCCCTATATCTACTTTTATGATGCGAGACATTAACGCTTCACACTCCGGAGCCTAATATGAATGATATGGGATCCCCTTAAGCTAAAACGCCCATATAGTTATTGTATACTTATGCCACTACTCAACATGTATCACTCTCTTACTCAAACCTTTTAATATCGGTACAGACTATCTCCTCAAAATTACGCTATTGGTGCACCCTTTCATTTATATATTTTCCTCTCCTCTTCTTTTGTTCAGTACTGCCTATATATTTTCACACTCTATCCATACAAAGTTTAGTCAGATGGGTTTTCAGTTTTTCTGGAACAACTTCTGGCCATTAAAGTGTTAATGGCTGTACAACTCTGCATTATATGTTCAAATTTTTACCTAGCCAACCAATTTAAGAACCTTCCATAAGTTAAATATGATACTCTAGTCTCAACATCAAGTATGAGCAGATTTGTTCTTTGTATTTTATTAAGTTAAAACATATCTAGTACAAGTCTGCATTATATGTTCAAATGTTTACCTAGCTGATCAATATAAGATCCTGCCATAGATTAAATATGATACGCTCAACATCAGGTATAAGCAGATTTATTATTTGTATTCTATTAAGTTAAAACATATCTTGTACAAATCTGCATTATATGTTCAAATGTTTAACTAGCTGATCAATATAATATCCTGTTGAATATGATATTCTCAGCATCAGGTATAAGCAGATGTACTATTTGTTTTTTATTAAGTGAAACATATCAACCATCTTAATGTATTTAAGAATATCAGAGCACGGTTTATAGTTCAGATGATATAGTTTACTAATTAAATGATAGTTTCACAAGACCACCGTTTTAACTATACTGTATTCTATATATTATAAAATAAGAAAATTGAGATTCTCTAATCGAGACCCAAAAGTGGTCTCCTATTGTTCTAGGCTGCCTTCTGTAACTTTTGTAAATTTTATAGGATTAAGAGGTCCATAAGTGGTCTCATGTGTCATCTTGAAGGCATAAAGTTTGATAGGCAAACATTATTTTCATTTTTATACTCATGAAAATTGTCATATATATATATATACATATATATATATATATATATATATACACACACACACACACTATTTATATCTTGTCAAACTTTTATTGGCCATATGTATGGAATAATTTCTCTATATTAACTCTTCTGATATATATATTGATATGCCTTGAATTGCATCTCAATAAAAAAAAAAATAGTCCACAAGCCACACTTTGGAACTATAAAATGAGTACTCAACTAAAATGTGATCAACTGAACTATTATTTATAAATGCAACATTAAAGTCAAAATTAAACGTTTGTGATTCTGATACAGAATGTAATTTAAAAAAATATATATATATTTATGTGCACACTTTCGGAGGCAGCAGCTCCTACTAAGTATGTGTAAGAGTTCACAGTACAGGGGACATGGAACTAAAATGAAACTTTTACATTTGTCAGACAAAAATACTACTTATTTGCATGTAAAATGGAAGAAAACCAATTTCAAGTTATATTGCACACATATGGACGGATTCATTAATTCAAACAGTTATGTTCCTAAAGATTTGGAAAACCATAGAAAAAGGGAACCAGAATTAGAAAGCAAAGCGGTTAAAGACACAAGTCAGCTCTAGAGTGAAAATGCACTGCCAATCCCAAACTGAACATGGGCCACTGAGCCAATCACATCCAGCATATGTCTGAAGCCACCAATCACAGCCCTGTTTTGGCTCAGTAGCTGAAGTTAATTGTGGCACTGTAGCTGACTTTAACTATGTGTTTAACCCATGTTTAGGGATTAAACACATAGTTTCAGACAGGCAACAATGCAATAAGAAAATGCTCTAAGCTAACATATTTGAGCATTTTTGTATTGAAGATCAATGTCATTTGAACTTTGACACATCCCTTATGTAAATAATCCTGAGCCACATATATAGAGTTTGATTTATAACGTCAGTTTGAGACCGAAATTCCTTTACTGATCTCTTCTGTTAGTTGTATACTATAACTGTCCTTTTGATTAGTAAAAACTATAAGCTATAACACTTTATCTTCTCAATAAAAAAGCACAATTGTAAAAAGCTAAGCAGACACCAGCTCACAGAACAGAAATTCTATTATCATATTCACAATGCGCCTTCGGTAAAACTATAATTAAAAAAAAAAAAAAGTATACATATACTGTATATAAACAAGTAGTCAAGTTATGTAACGCATCTATAGTGGACATGGAGAGGAAGACAGATTGTGCATAAGCAAGAAATCACGTACTTGAGATGAAACTGGGGAATCAATTTGATACTACAAGTGAGACCTACCCTCTCCTTCATACGGGAAACTATGAATCGCAGGTATTTACCCATCTCCTGCTTGTTTGTGTTTTTCTTCTTCATACTCTAAAGAAAAAGAAAAAAGAAACATTTTATTCATGTGACTAAAACCAATTCTCAAAAGCAGTATAGGTTTCTTAAAGGTACCCTAAACACTATAACTATGTATTTAATACAAAGATTAGACTGAGAATCTATGTGTATAAAATACACACACACACACACACATATATATATAAATAACTTTCTATAAAGTTGTGGGCACCTCCATGTTTAAATCCGATTCCCCTTTTCCAATCTCTTGCCTCACAAGCTTATAAACAAAACATTTTATGCTCTTAGTTGTGGAACATCTGCCTAACAAAAACAAAATTTATGCTTACGTGATAAATTATTTTTTTTGGTGATTATGATGGTCCAAAGTCCTCCATAACAAATGGGATATATTTCCCGCCACTAGGAGGAGGTCAAGAACCCATACAAGAGCTTTAAAACCATCCCACCTCCCACCTCTCTCTTACTTTTACATATAGCTGAGTGGAGAATAGGAAAAAAGGTAGGAAAGGCAAAGCAGGGTCTATAGAGGTTTCATTAGAATTGTTGCCCAAAAAAAGAGATCTGACTGCTACCGCAAGCTCGCAGTAGCAATAACCAGCCACTTGTAATGGATGGTTATTTATCGTGCGCCCGTAAACAGGAGCTCCATTTGTAATCTAGCCCATAATAGTCAATATCAATGGAATGCAATGGTTCAAGAGAAGAACCTTGTAATATAGAGAAAAGTAAGTTCAGATTCCAAGGTGGAGAAATAGGTTCACAGAAAAAGAAAAAACATTGAGTAAAGAGTAGGTGATATGCGCAAAAGAAAGTTATTTATTGAAACATGGATAAAAGACAAAAAGCGGCTTGACGCGTTTCGCCTTACGCTGTCATCAGAAGCCTAATACATTCCTATACACCTGCCTCTTTTAAAGGCATACAATGTCTCTGATAGGTGAGAAAATCACATGATTGCCATTTACTTATTAATGATTAACTCTATACATGCCTAAGACTTGCCATCTGGAGGATATAATAGGTAATCAAATCTTAAAGATCAGTAACAAATATCAAACAAAATACATGTTAAGATGATAAACCAAGTGGTTACTTTTGAAACAAAATCCATATTTAAAAGATATATATATATATATATATATATATATATATATATATATATATATATATATAAATGTCCAAATGTAGGAGGGCACTCACAGGATTTATAAAGCAACAAACAGTATATCTTTATTTCCAAGTTATCACTGCTCTAATGGGAGTTCTTAGTGTATAATACGTGCTGCATTATAAAAATTGTTTACTGTCTTGAAGAAGGCCCATAAATGGGTCGAAACGTTGACTTCTACAAATAATGTACAAATAACTTGGAAATAAAGATAGCTCACTTCTATCCATGACTTCTTTATCTCCCACTCTCTCAATCTTCTCACAGAAACCTGGCTCTCTCCTTCAGACACTGCTTCCTCTGCTGCACTGTCACATGGGGGTCTCCACTTCAGCCACACTCCTAGGTCTGACAATAGACAAGGAGGTGGTGTTGGCATTTTACTTTCCTCTCGTTGCACCTTTCAACAAATACAGCCCTTCTCTTCATTCACATTTTCTTCATTCGAAATACACATGATTCCCTTATTCTCTCTCCTCTCTTTACGCGTTGCAGTCATATACTGCCCCCTGGCTCCGCAACTCTATTTCTAGATCACTTTGCCGCCTGGCTACCTTACTTCCTTTCCTCGGATACCCCTGCCCTCATTCTCGGTGACTTCAACCTCCCTGTTGATAATCCTCTGCATAACAACTTCTGCAACTCACTTCCTCTTAAGGCCTGTCACAATGGACTGACTCTCCCACTCACAAAGATGGTCACTCCCTTGATCTGATTTTCAGCTATCGATGCACTATCTCAAACTTCACAAACTCACCTTTTCCTCTTTCTGACCACCACCTCCTCACTTGTAACATCACCTCCCTCCCTACAACTCTCCCTCCTTCTACCCTTCAGACTAAACTTCACAGAAGTATCAAGTCACTAGATCAGCAACAGCTCGCTAGCTCTCTTAACCCTCTTCTTTCTTCCATCCCCTCTTTTTCCTGTCCTGATGAAGCTATCTGTCACTATAACTCCACCCTTACATCGGTCCTTGATAATCTGGCCCCACCTACCATAGCTCGGAAAACATACACTAATCCTCAGCCCTGGCATATTCCTCTGACACAGTACCTACGTAGATGTTCCCGTACTGCTGAGCGACACTGGAGGAAATCTCGGAGTTCTGCTGACTTTCTTCCCTATAAATTCATCTTGAACTCTTACTACTCTGCCCTTAATCTGTATAAGCAACATTACTTCTCCACTCTTATCTATATTCTTTCTTCAATTCCAAAACGTCTGTTCTCCACATTCAATACTCTTCTCCGCCCACCCCCACCTCAACTTTTCTCTCAGCTCAAGATTTTGCCAGCTACTTCAACAACAAAATCGACTCAATCAGAAATGAAATCAGTTCTCAACATACTACCGGTCTCCCACCCCCTCAAAAGCTCACAATCACCAAAAACCCACATAGCCATAGATTTAGCTCTTTTGCCCCTGTTACAGAGGAAGAGGTTTCTGCCCTTATACTATCCTTTCACCTCACTACCTGTCCCCTCGACCTCATCCCCTCACAACTACTCCCCTCCCTCTCTTCTACCCTTAGCCCTACTCACACACATCTTCAACCTCTCCCTCAGCACTGGTATAGTTCCCACATCTCTTAAATGCATTAGTCACACCTATCCTCAAAAAAACCTTCTCTTGATCCAACCTCCCCATCCAACTACCGACCTATTTCCCTACTCCCTCTTGCCTCAAAGCTTCTTGAAAAGCTAGTATATGCACGTGTATCCCATTTCCTTACATGAAACTCCCTCCTTGATCCACTGCAATCTGGATTTCGCCCCCTTCACTCAACAGAGACAGCAATTGTTAAGGTTACCAAAGACCTACTTACAGCAAAATCCAAAGGCCACTTCTCTCTACTTATCCTCCTTGATTTCTCTGCAGCCTTTGATACTGTCGACCACCCTCTTTTGCTCCATACCCTCCAATCCTTCGGCATCTGCGACCGGGCTCTTTCTTGGTTCTCTTCCTATCTGTCTAACCGTACCTTTAGTGTAGTCTTCTCTGGGGCATCCTCTGCCCCATTACCTCTTTCTGTTGGGGTACCACAAGGCTCTGTCCTCGGTCTCCTTCTCTTCTCAATCTACATGTCCTCATTAGGTTCCTTAATAAAGTCCCACAGGATTCACTATCATCGGTATGCCGACGATACCCAAATCTACCTCTCTGCACCAGAACTATCTCCTTCCTTGCTAACTCGTGTCACTAACTGTCTCATATCTCATCTTGGATGTCCTCTCACTACCTCAAGCTAAATTTCTCCGCAACTGAGCTCCTTATTTTCCCCCCTTCTTCCAAAATCTCCACACCCCATGTCTCTATATGTCAGGATTAGACTCCCTAGGAGAGAGGAGTGTGTAAAGGTGAGAGTATGGACCTTTGCTACAGATTAATATATATTTATATGCCCAGTTTGTTTGATAGTTTCTCTGATAACAGAGGAGCAAGAAGTAAGCAAACTTACTGGAAACCTGGATCCTCTGTTCGTTTAGAGATTCTGACAATTTGTTATGAGGTGATGGCATACAGACATGCAATACTTGTTAAGAAGCAAGAGAACTTAACTGTGTGAATGTAAAGTCAAGTACCTTTATTAGCTAATAAGATTAACGCATGCAAAAACAGAATTTATGTTTACCTGATAAATTACTTTCTCCAACGGTGTGTCCGGTCCACGGCGTCATCCTTACTTGTGGGATATTCTCTTCCCCAACAGGAAATGGCAAAGAGCCCAGCAAAGCTGGTCACATGATCCCTCCTAGGCTCCGCCTACCCCAGTCATTCGACCGACGTTAAGGAGGAATATTTGCATAGGAGAAACCATATGATACCGTGGTGACTGTAGTTAAAGAAAATAAATTATCAGACCTGATTAAAAAACCAGGGCGGGCCGTGGACCGGACACACCGTTGGAGAAAGTAATTTATCAGGTAAACATAAATTCTGTTTTCTCCAACATAGGTGTGTCCGGTCCACGGCGTCATCCTTACTTGTGGGAACCAATACCAAAGCTTTAGGACACGGATGAAGGGAGGGAGCAAATCAGGTCACCTAAATGGAAGGCACCACGGCTTGCAAAACCTTTCTCCCAAAAATAGCCTCAGAAGAAGCAAAAGTATCAAACTTGTAAAATTTGGTAAAAGTGTGCAGTGAAGACCAAGTCGCTGCCCTACATATCTGATCAACAGAAGCCTCGTTCTTGAAGGCCCATGTGGAAGCCACAGCCCTAGTGGAATGAGCTGTGATTCTTTCGGGAGGCTGCCGTCCGGCAGTCTCGTAAGCCAATCTGATGATGCTTTTAATCCAAAAAGAGAGAGAGGTAGAAGTTGCTTTTTGACCTCTCCTTTTACCTGAATAAACAACAAACAAGGAAGATGTTTGTCTAAAATCCTTTGTAGCATCTAAATAGAATTTTAGAGCGCGAACAACATCCAAATTGTGCAACAAACGTTCCTTCTTTGAAACTGGTTTCGGACACAGAGAAGGTACGATAATCTCCTGGTTAATGTTTTTGTTAGAAACAACTTTTGGAAGAAAACCAGGTTTAGTACGTAAAACCACCTTATCTGCATGGAACACCAGATAAGGAGGAGAACACTGCAGAGCAGATAATTCCGAAACTCTTCTAGCAGAAGAAATTGCAACTAAAAACAAAACTTTCCAAGATAATAACTTAATATCAACGGAATGTAAGGGTTCAAACGGAACCCCCTGAAGAACTGAAAGAACTAAGTTGAGACTCCAAGGAGGAGTCAAAGGTTTGTAAACAGGCTTAATTCTAACCAGAGCCTGAACAAAGGCTTGAACATCTGGCACAGCTGCCAGCTTTTTGTGAAGTAACACAGACAAGGCAGAAATCTGTCCCTTCAGGGAACTTGCAGATAATCCTTTTTCCAATCCTTCTTGAAGGAAGGATAGAATCTTAGGAATCTTAACCTTGTCCCAAGGGAATCCTTTAGATTCACACCAACAGATATATTTTTTCCAAATTTTGTGGTAAATCTTTCTAGTTACAGGCTTTCTGGCCTGAATAAGAGTATCGATAACAGAATCTGAGAACCCTCGCTTTGATAAGATCAAGCGTTCAATCTCCAAGCAGTCAGCTGGAGTGAAACCAGATTCGGATGTTCGAACGGACCCTGAACAAGAAGGTCTCGTCTCAAAGGTAGCTTCCAAGGTGGAGCCGATGACATATTCACCAGATCTGCATACCAAGTCCTGCGTGGCCACGCAGGAGCTATCAAGATCACCGACGCCCTCTCCTGGTTGATCCTGGCTACCAGCCTGGGGATGAGAGGAAACGGCGGGAACACATAAGCTAGTTTGAAGGTCCAAGGTGCTACTAGTGCATCCACTAGAGCCGCCTTGGGATCCCTGGATCTGGACCCGTAGCAAGGAACTTTGAAGTTCTGACGAGAGGCCATCAGATCCATGTCTGGAATGCCCCACAGCTGAGTGACTTGGGCAAAGATTTCCGGATGGAGTTCCCACTCCCCCGGATGCAAAGTCTGACGACTCAGAAAATCCGCTTCCCAATTTTCCACTCCTGGGATGTGGATAGCAGACAGGTGGCAGGAGTGAGACTCCGCCCATAGAATGATTTTGGTCACTTCTTCCATCGCTAAGGAACTCCTCGTTCCCCCCTGATGGTTGATATACGCAACAGTTGTCATGTTGTCTGATTGAAACCGTATGAACTTGGCCCTCTCTAGCTGAGGCCAAGCCTTGAGAGCATTGAATATCGCTCTCAGTTCCAGAATATTTATCGGTAGAAGAGATTCTTCCCGAGACCAAAGACCCTGAGCTTTCAGGGATCCCCAGACCGCGCCCCAGCCCATCAGACTGGCGTCGGTCGTGACAATGACCCACTCTGGTCTGCGGAATGTCATCCCTTGTGACAGGTTGTCCAGGGACAGCCACCAACGGAGTGAGTCTCTGGTCCTCTGATTTACTTGTATCTTCGGAGACAAGTCTGTATAGTCCCCATTCCACTGACTGAGCATGCACAGTTGTAATGGTCTTAGATGAATGCGCGCAAAAGGAACTATGTCCATTGCCGCTACCATCAAACCGATCACTTCCATGCACTGCGCTATGGAAGGAAGAGGAACGGAATGAAGTATCCGACAAGAGTCTAGAAGTTTTGTTTTTCTGGCCTCTGTCAGAAAAATCCTCATTTCTAAGGAGTCTATTATTGTTCCCAAGAAGGGAACCCTTGTTGACGGAGATAGAGAACTCTTTTCCACGTTCACTTTCCATCCGTGAGATCTGAGAAAGGCCAGGACAATGTCCGTGTGAGCCTTTGCTTGAGGAAGGGACGACGCTTGAATCAGAATGTCGTCCAAGTAAGGTACTACAGCAATGCCCCTTGGTCTTAGCACAGCTAGAAGGGACCCTAGTACCTTTGTGAAAATCCTTGGAGCAGTGGCTAATCCGAAAGGAAGCGCCACGAACTGGTAATGCTTGTCCAGGAATGCGAACCTTAGGAACCGATGATGTTCCTTGTGGATAGGAATATGTAGATACGCATCCTTTAAATCCACTGTGGTCATGAATTGACCTTCCTGGATGGAAGGAAGAATAGTTCGAATGGTTTCCATCTTGAACGATGGAACCTTGAGAAACTTGTTTAAGATCTTGAGATCTAAGATTGGTCTGAACGTTCCCTCTTTTTTGGGAACTATGAACAGATTGGAGTAGAACCCCATCCCTTGTTCTCTTAATGGAACAGGATGAATCACTCCCATTTTTAACAGGTCTTCTACACAATGTAAGAATGCCTGTCTTTTTATGTGGTCTGAAGACAACTGAGACCTGTGGAACCTCCCCCTTGGGGGAAGCCCCTTGAATTCCAGAAGATAACCTTGGGAGACTATTTCTAGCGCCCAAGGATCCAGAACATCTCTTGCCCAAGCCTGAGCGAAGAGAGAGAGTCTGCCCCCCACCAGATCCGGTCCCGGATCGGGGGCCAACATTTCATGCTGTCTTGGTAGCAGTGGCAGGTTTCTTGGCCTGCTTTCCCTTGTTCCAGCCTTGCATTGGTCTCCAAGCTGGCTTGGCTTGAGAAGTATTACCCTCTTGCTTAGAGGACGTAGCACTTTGGGCTGGTCCGTTTCTACGAAAGGGACGAAAATTAGGTTTATTTTTTGCCTTGAAAGGCCGATCCTGAGGAAGGGCGTGGCCCTTACCCCCAGTGATATCAGAGATAATCTCTTTCAAGTCAGGGCCAAACAGCGTTTTCCCCTTGAAAGGAATGTTAAGTAGCTTGTTCTTGGAAGACGCATCAGCTGACCAAGATTTCAACCAAAGCGCTCTGCGCGCCACAATAGCAAACCCTGAATTCTTAGCCGCTAACCTAGCCAATTGCAAAGTGGCGTCTAGGGTGAAAGAATTAGCCAATTTGAGAGCATTGATTCTGTCCATAATCTCCTCATAAGGAGGAGAATCACTATCGACCGCCTTTATCAGCTCATCGAACCAGAAACATGCGGCTGTAGCTACAGGGACAATGCATGAAATTGGTTGTAGAAGGTAACCCTGCTGAACAAACATCTTTTTAAGTAAACCTTCTAATTTTTTATCCATAGGATCTTTGAAAGCACAACTATCCTCTATGGGTATAGTGGTGCGTTTGTTTAAAGTGGAAACCGATCCCTCGACCTTGGGGACTGTCTGCCATAAGTCCTTTCTGGGGTCGACCATAGGAAACAATTTTTTAAATATGGGGGGAGGGACGAAAGGAATACCGGGCCTTTCCCATTCTTTATTAACAATGTCCGCCACCCGCTTGGGTATAGGAAAAGCTTCTGGGAGCCCCGGGACCTCTAGGAACTTGTCCATTTTACATAGTTTCTCTGGGATGACCAACTTGTCACAATCATCCAGAGTGGATAATACCTCCTTGAGCAGAATGCGGAGATGTTCCAACTTAAATTTAAACGTAATCACATCAGGTTCAGCTTGTTGAGAAATGTTCCCTGAATCAGTAATTTCTCCCTCAGACAAAACCTCCCTGGCCCCATCAGACTGGGTTAGGGGCCCTTCAGAACCATTATTATCAGCATCGTCATGCTCTTCAGTATCTAAAACAGAGCAGTCACGCTTACGCTGATAAGTGTTCATTTTGGCTAAAATGTTTTTGACAGAATTATCCATTACAGCCGTTAATTGTTGCATAGTAAGGAGTATTGGCGCGCTAGATGTACTAGGGGCCTCCTGAGTGGGCAAGACTCGTGTAGACGAAGGAGGGAATGATGCAGTACCATGCTTACTCCCCTCACTTGAGGAATCATCTTGGGCATCATTGTCATTGTCACATAAATCACATTTATTTAAATGAATAGGAATTCTGGCTTCCCCACATTCAGAACACAGTCTATCTGGTAGTTCAGACATGTTAAACAGGCATAAACTTGATAACAAAGTACAAAAAACGTTTTAAAATAAAACCGTTACTGTCACTTTAAATTTTAAACTGAACACACTTTATTACTGCAATTGCGAAAAAACATGAAGGAATTGTTCAAAATTCACCAAATTTTCACCACAGTGTCTTAAAGCCTTAAAAGTATTGCACACCAAATTTGGAAGCTTTAACCCTTAAAATAACGGAACCGGAGCCGTTTTTAACTTTAACCCCTTTACAGTCCCTGGTATCTGCTTTGCTGAGACCCAACCAAGCCCAAAGGGGAATACGATACCAAATGACGCCTTCAGAAAGTCTTTTCTAAGTATCAGAGCTCCTCTCACATGCGACTGCATGTCATGCCTCTCAAAAACAAGTGCGCAACACCGGCGCGAAAATGAGGCTCTGCCTATGATTTGGGAAAGCCCCTAAAGAATAAGGTGTCTAAAACAGTGCCTGCCGATATTATTATATCAAAATACCCAGATAAAATGATTCCTCAAGGCTAAATATGTGTTAATAATGAATCGATTTAGCCCAGAAAAAGTCTACAGTCTTAATAAGCCCTTGTGAAGCCCTTATTTACGATCTTAATAAACATGGCTTACCGGATCCCATAGGGAAAATGACAGCTTCCAGCATTACATCGTCTTGTTAGAATGTGTCATACCTCAAGCAGCAAGAGACTGCTCACTGTTCCCCCAACTGAAGTTAATTGCTCTCAACAGTCCTGTGTGGAACAGCCATGGATTTTAGTGACGGTTGCTAAAATCATTTTCCTCATACAAACAGAAATCTTCATCTCTTTTCTGTTTCTGAGTAAATAGTACATACCAGCACTATTTTAAAATAACAAACTCTTGATTGAATAATAAAAACTACAGTTAAACACTAAAAAACTCTAAGCCATCTCCGTGGAGATGTTGCCTGTACAACGGCAAAGAGAATGACTGGGGTAGGCGGAGCCTAGGAGGGATCATGTGACCAGCTTTGCTGGGCTCTTTGCCATTTCCTGTTGGGGAAGAGAATATCCCACAAGTAAGGATGACGCCGTGGACCGGACACACCTATGTTGGAGAAAGTAGAAGTATACATTACAAGTCATTAGTTTTGGTTCAAAGAGAAGCTGACACATAATACGGGTTTTGTTCAGGAGATAAATGGTGAGACTGCAAAGTTAAACAATCTGTAGTAGATGAGGAGTGTGAAACCATGTAACAATTCTGTCAATAACAAAAAGGAGACACAGAAGCATAAACGTGCTTTGCAAGGAATGGTTGCAATATCTGAGGATAAGGACTTACTTCAACTTCAGACAGGTTAGGTTGAGTGAGGAGAAAGTCTGATATGCCAGGGACACGATGCAGCTCCGGCTGCTGTAGCAAGCTGAGAAGGATTCCAGAATGGCGTGTGACGTCACCGCTAACGGCTGTGATCACTGAAACACTGAAATTAGCTGAACAGTGTGAGTTGAATCAGAAGCGTGCAGAGTGCAAGGAGAATAGGCTGGCTACTTCCTGTGGATAAGAATTACCAAGCAAAGATATGAGGTGTTGTGCAGCCTTTATGAAAGAAGTTAGGGGCGTGTCAGCAAGTTATATGTAAATAGTAAGGCAGCAGTTAGTGTATTAAAGGAGAAACAGCATCAGACATGACACTATAACTGTTGATAACTCCATCATTAACCCAACCTCACATGCCCGATGTCTTGGGGTCACATTTGACTCAGAACTTTCTTTCACTCCTCACATTCAGTCCTTGGCCAAAGCCTGCCTCTTCCACCTTAAAAGCATTGCTAAAATCAGACATTTCTTACACAAGACACAACTAAGGTTTTAATCCACTCTCTCATCCTTTCCCGCCTCGACTAATGTGACTCCATCCTCTCTGGTCTCCCTAGCTGCCGTATAGCTCCTTTACAATCCATAATGAATGCCTCTGCCAGGCTCATCTTCCTTACACGTCACTCTTCATCTGCCGCACCTCTCTGCCAATACCCTCACTGGCTTCCTCTTGCCTCCAGGATTAAACACAAAATTCTCACTCTGACTTATAAAGCCTTCAATTGCATTGCTCCCCCCTATATCTCGACCTTGTCTCCAGATACTCTCCCTCCCGACTCCTTTTGCTCCGCTCATGATCTCCTACTCTCCTCCTCACATTCCCGTTTAAAAGATTTCTCCAGACTGGCTCCCATCTTATGAAACTCTCTGCCTCACTCCACAAGACTCTCCCCTAGTTTTAAAAGCTTCAAGTGCTCCCTGAAGACTCTACTATTCAGGGACGCATACAACCTACACTAACTCTCCTATCTCCACTGCTATCCCCTTAAACCCCATAGCATGTAAGCCTATGAGCCCAGCTGTTTGTAGTCCACCTTCATAAGAGCCGACTACAACAGTGCAACTCTCGGCAGGACCCTCTACCCATTAGATCCCTGTAATTGTTTTTATATACCACCTATGTCCATATCGCTGCCGAACCTGTTAGCGCTCTACAAATACCTGCTAATAATAATAATAATAATTACCCCTCAATACTACATCCAAATAGGGGATTTATTTAGGACTATAGGTGAGAGATAGGTTCTATCAGTGGCCTAATTCTAACTAACGCCTGAACAAATGTTTGAACCTCAGGAGGTTTAGACAACTTCCTATGAAAAAAAAGAGATAAGGCAGAAAATAGTGGAAAAGCCTTGTCAAGGGCTTTCGGAAAAACTGAAAGATGCTAGGAATTAAAAGAGATACAAAGAAAACGCTCTGGAATAACACCACTTAAAATATGTCTTCCTATCTTGTGTTAAATCTCTTGTGTTACAGGCTTTCTGGCCTGCATCAAAGATTCAATGATCAAATCAAATAACTCTCTATCACCTAGATTTAGAGTTTTGCGGCCAAAGGGGTGCGTTAGCTAAGCATGTTTTTTTTCTAGCGCTGCTTCTAAACAACGCTGGTATTTAGAGTTCTCTGAAGGCCTGCGTTAGGCTCCAAAAAGGGAGCGTACAGGCATATTTACCGCCACTTCAACTCTCAATACCAGCGTTGCTTACGGTAGCGGCTAGCTGGAAAAACGTGCTCGTGCACGATTCCCCCATAGGAAACAATGGGGCAGTTTGGGCAGAAAAAAAACATAACACCTGCAAAAAAGCAACGTTAAGCTCCTAACGCAGCCCCATTGTTTGCTATGGGGAAACACTTTCTAAGTCTGCACCTAACACCCTAACATGAACCCCGAGTCTAAACACCCTTAACCTTACACTCATTAACCCCTAATCTGCCGACACCCCGCTATCACTGACCCCTGCATTACACTATTAACCCCTAATCTGCTGCTCCGGACACCGCCGCAACCTACATTATCCCTATGTACCCCTAATCTGCTGCCCCTAACATCGCCGACACCTACATAAGATTTATTAACCCCTAATCTGCCCCCCCAACGTCGCCGCTACCTTAACTACACTTATTAACCCCTAATCTGCCGACCGGACCTTGCCGCCACTCTAATAAATGTATTAACCCCTAAACCGCCGCACTCCCGCCTCGCAAACCCTATAATAAATAGTATTAACCCCTAATCTGCCCTCCCTAACATCGCCGCCACCTAACTTCAAGTATTAACCCATAATCTGCCGACCGGACCTCGCCGCTACTATAATAAATGTATTAACCCCTAAAGCTAAGTCTGACCCTAACACCCCCTTAAGTTAAATATAATTTTATTCTAACAAAATAAATTAACTCTTATTAAATAAAGTATTCCTATTTAAAGCTAAATACTTACCTGTAAAATAAACCCTAATATAGCAACAATATAACTAATAATTATATTGTAGCTATTTTAGGATTTATATTTATTTTACAGGCAACTTTGTATTTATTTTAACTAGGTACAATAGCTATTAAATAGTTATTTACTATTTAATAGCTACCTATTTAAAATAATTAAAAAATTACCTGTAAAATAAATCCTAACCTAAGTTACAATTAAACCTAACACTACACTATCAATAAATTAATTAAATAAATTAACTACAATTACATACAATTAAATAAACTAAACTAAATTACAAAAAAAACAAACACTAAATTACAAAAAATAAAAAAAGATTACAAGAATTTTAAGCTAATTACACCTACTCTAAGCCCCCTAATAAAATAACAAAGCCCCCCAAAATAAAAAAATATTCCCTACCCTAATCTAAATTAAAAAAGTTAAGAGCTCTATTACCTTACCATCCCTTAAAAGGGCTTTTTGCGGGGCATGCCCCAAAGAAATCAGCTCTTTTGCCTGTAAAAAAAAAACACAATACCACCCGCCAACATTACAACCCACCACCCACATACCCCTACTCTAACCCAAACCCCCCTTAAATAAACCTAACACTACCCCCTGAAGATCTCCCTACCTTGAGTCGTCTTCACCCAGCCGGGCACCGATGGACCAAAAGAAGACATCCGGAGCAGCAGAAGTCTTCATCCTATCCGGGCAAAAGAGGACATCCGGACCGGCAGACATCTTCATCCAAGCGGCATCTTCTATCTTCATCCATCCGACGAGGAGCGGCTCCATCTTCAAGACCTGCGGCACGGAACATCCTTCTTCAACAACGACTACCCGACGAATGAAGGTTCCTTTAAGTGACGTCATCCAAGATGGCGTCCCTCGAATTCCGATTGGCTGATAGGATTCTATCAGACAATCGGAATTAAGGTAGGAAAAATCTGATTGGCTAGATGAAAGTCCAATAGACATACCAAGGTGACTAATATGTGAGCCCAGAGTAAGCAGAGACTGTGTATACTCACAAAGTAAATATACAATGTGTATAGTTAATGAAAATATTCATAATTAATGCTCAGTGTTTACATAATAAATTTACGTGCATACATATAAATCACTGGAATAAAAGAGATACCAATGGATTTTATCTCTAAAGGATCTCTACAAATAGTGAAAATATTCATGACCAATGTTCAGTATCTGCATGAAAGAACCTTAGAGCATATAAATTACACATAACAAATGTATAAAGAGATACCAATAGATCTTATGTCTAAATGATCTCCACTGTTGTATTAAAATACAGATATATCCTGCAAATTGCAATAGGAAATAAACATGCAAAGTAGTGTACAAAATCTTGCATTATGTACATTACAACAGTATATAAAATGCAGATTGACATTAAAAAAAAAACTATCTGTTTACATCTTCTGGCAATGATTAGAGTACAATGCTCAATTGACTTAGAAATAAGTATTAATATTGCAGATAGTTATAATAAATGGTAATGGCACCATATGTAATTATGTTTAGTACAATATATAATTGCACATATTGTAATAAATTGGGTACACTGCAGATCACATAGGAATGTGCTATGGTGTGCAGCTGCCTATAGGTCATTGTAAAAAAACACCTTCAGAGAGAATGTTATCAATTCTAAACCTTATGTTATCAGCATAAAATATATTTACCACAGACGACTGAGTTAAACCCCAGATTTACGCGTACGCTTACTTAGTTTGGGGATAGCCATTAAATAAACAGTCACTATCTTGTATATTTTATGTTTAGCTTCAAGAGTAAAAACGTTCCCTATAAGTGTCAAGTACAGGGAGAATTTCCTCTGGACAGTAGACTGTTACAGCTGATATGTATGCAAAATTTGAGGTATACAATTCTTACAGATTTAAGTGACCTGTCATACTGGAACATATTTGCACAATAAACATATATATGTGAATAGAAGGATATCAGTAACTGACTTCTCTATGGAAATATCAGAGGGGACAGAAATATTTTGTTCCATGCTTGTACTTATATAACAGTATACAATGACACCTTATATAATAAACATTACAGAGAAAACCTGGTAGAGAGCCCTCTACACTATAAAACAATCCCTCGGACAATTATATAATCTTCCAATGTAAATCAGCTTTATAGCACACAGAAATAAGAAGATGCCCTTAACTACCCCCTGGCAGCTACTGCATGGGTACTCACTCCTTTTCTTGGATTGGCAGGCATTGAAAATCAAATTAGAAGCAGGTCCCCAACTGTTGTCTCTGAAATCTAGTCACAGAGGCTTTGGATTGAGAGAGAAAAGCGTTGAAACACTGAGGGGTCGGAGCTACAGCTTGGAGTAAAGCTGGTGTCTTTGTATAATGAAAAAAAAACACTTTTGGCTGTTTGTAAATAAAATATAGTGCACCAAGTATAATAAGCATATAAACCCTGTCAAAATGTGTTCCCCAGCCTAACCGGAGCATGCACTACTGAACCGCATCATGCACTAAGCTATTGCCGGTCCCTAAAGGGCCATACACATATATTTTTTTAAAGTGCTCAAATAATGATAACTAAAGCTGCCAGGGGGTTAAAAATGGTCAGAGGCTCCCCTAGTAATGTTCTTAATGCTAATAGAACTGTTAGGGACATGATATGGAGAGAAAAATTGTGGGGAGCAGGTTAAGTCCCCTGGCTATGCTGTACCTGTGTCAAAGTACCTACAAATAGCCTCTGGGCTGCGTCTGTGCTGTGTAAAGGCACTTACCTTACGCAGCATCCCTCCACTGACTTACCAGGCATATCAATGTTAATACAGCTGCAGCAGTATCCAGTAGAGAGCCCATCTAGTGGAGGTATTGAGTACCTTAGAGGATTGCAGTAGGAAATACCGGAGTCCCTTAGGGAGTCAGGGACGAGTCCAAGCAATGCCTGAGGATAGTTATGGCTGAAGTCCCGTTAGGGTAATGCTGTGCACATAACAGGGTATTCCCGTGTCCCTGTATTATTTAGCTGCTGTGAAGAATTTTTTCTTTCTTCTTTGTAAATGATACTCCTCAGGGACTCTGGGTCTAACATAGGTCTGAGTTCCCAATTTGTAATCCATAAGCAAGTAGCTGGAACAACCTCTATTCTCAACCATCTTCTACGAGGCCAAGAACAAAACTAAGAGAGAGATAGGAGGTAATGTGATAGTGTGGTAGAGTGTTTTAAAGCTCGTTTATGGGTTCTTGACCTCTTCCTAGTGGCGGGAAATATATCTCATATGTTATTTAGGACTGTGAACCATCATCATTTTACGAAAGAAAACCTGTTTTAAAATGCCCTCTTCTAGATGCAACAAAATAAAATGACTTTAAAGGGACATGAAACCAATATTACATAATATGCAATTTTAAACAACTTTCCAATTTACTTTGATTATCAAATTTTCTTTGTTCTCTTGGTATCCTTTCAGTAGAATGCAGATGTCTGCAGCACTAAATGGTAGCAGTTTTGAAATAATGCTGTACATTTGCAAGAGCACTATAAGTCAGCATTTACCTACATCTACCTAGGTATCTCTATCTGAATGTATCAGGAATCTGTGAATGGAGAATCACAAAAAAGAGGGCGCCTCCTAGTGTGATACTGCGATGATGGTTTAATATAACAGATCTTGTATTGTGGTTATACTCACAAATAGAGCAGCACCCAGTGTGCTAATTGACGCAAGCTGAGAACTCACAGTGTCCCAGCAAAGCTGATCCCAAGGCACAGGTGACCAAGTGCTAGGAATGATGATTCACGCTCAGGCTTCCATATAATCCAAAATATATTTTATTAAAACAAGTGATATAAAAACCTATGGGTATTTGTGTAACCCCAGGTATATAAAAATAAATATTTTGTGATATTTTCTACAAAATATATGTTTTTAGCACACTGGGTGCTGCTCTATTTGTGAGTATATCCACAATACAAGATCTGTTATATTATATTTATATTATATTACATTTTTTGTGATTCTTCATTTACTGATTCCTGGTTTTGATTCTACTATCTGAGAGGAGCTGCCGTAACTACATAAGAAGGATGTTTTACCTAATATTGGATTTGCCTATACAGAAGGATTTATCTGGACAATCTAGACTGGAGGTCCAATACCTATAAAGGACTCAGATAAGACATATTGCATTTGTGCATTTTTTATTTTTGTATTATTGCTCATATCTTTGTACCATTGTTCATGACCAATATATATATATATATTAAAACTATTGTATATGATCAGATATACTGGTTGATATAGATCTATTACATTTAACACTTATATATAGCGCCCCCTAGAGTTGGACACATAAGTGTCTTCAACAGGTTTTGGTGTACTATCTTAATGTATGACTACTACTTAAAGGTACATGAAACCCAATTTTTTTTCTTTCATGATCCACATAGAGCATAACATTTTTTTCAAATTAATTATATTATCAAATTTGCTTCATTATATTGGTATACTTTGTTGAAGAAGCAGCAATGCATTACTGGGAGCTAGCTGAACATATCTGGTAAGCCAATTACAAGATGCATATATATGTAGCCACCAATCAGCAGCTAGCTCCCAGTAGTACATTGCTGCTCATAAGCCTACCTAGGTATGCTTTTAATTAAAGAATGCCAAGAGAATGAAGCAAATTGGAAAGTTGCTTAAAATTGCATGCTGTATCTGAATCATGAAAGAAATTTTTTTGGATTTCATGTCGATTTAACAGAAACAAGCAGCACATTTTTCTGCTGTCATCCTTTTACTTTCACACTCGACTTAGCATTAGTCATTTTACCCCCTGAAATACACTGATTAAAACTACTTTTTAAATGTTATGCTTGTAGAAGTTGTACAAATTTATAACCTATGTGATCCACAAACAATATATAGTGGTAAATATTTCTCTAATAAATTAGCCTTTTGCACATGAAAACATTTTTCGGCAACTAAAAAGCCAAACGCCATATAGCAACAGCTCAATATCCAGTGAAAGCTAAGTTGTCAACACCTCACTTACATTAGGTTAAGGCTAGTTTAATGTCTTTGTCACCAACAGCTACTCTTGAAAGGATGAGAAATACATATCTATACCCGATAATTAATGATACAAATACAATATTTTATTATGTTACATACAATCTAAAATAATTGAAGGGTTAGACAAATTGTCATACATTAAGGCCATGTTTTCCAGATTTCTAACAGTATCTCTGCACATCATACCAGGTTTTGCTCCAGACCACATGGGTTGCTTGGCATGGTCTTTGAAAGTTGCCCTCACATATAGTCCTGAGCACATGCACTGAGTTTGCTGGTGCTCTGGGTGAGACTATCTTTCTGCTGATTCTGTGTATGACCTCCTGCTGCCTCCTAACCTGCCTTTGGATCATGAGTAAATGTCTGATTACCTGTGTGAACCTGTTTACTTTTGGGGACTTTGGCTTTTAAATACAAATGTAACCTCTTGCTCCATGAATATATGAGGATTACCTTTTTTTTTTTTTTTTTACCGAACTGTGCCTATTGGAAATCATTATATTTTATCCTCTTGCTGCCTGGAAACCTTTGTATAAGCATGGGTGTCTTACTGAACTTTGTCTACTTTGAAGCTTAATTCATTACTCCTAAGAACAAATCTCCACTGCTTTACACCACTACAGCCAACGCTTGGCATTGCACATGTTGATGTGAGGGTTGTGTACATACAGCTGCTCAGCCATGGAAACCCATTTCATGAAACTCCCGACACACAGTTTTGGTGCTGATGTTGCCTCCAGAGGCAGTTTGGAACTCTGTAGTGAATGATGCAACAGATGATAAGCTATTTGTATGCACTACTTGCTTTAGCACTTAGCAGCCCTGATTTGTGAGTTTGAGTGGTCTATCACTTCATGGCTGGGCTGCTGTTGCTCCTAGACACTTGCACTTCACAGTAATAGCACTTACAGTTGAATGGGATACATCTAGTTGGGCAGAAATTTCCAGAACTGTGACCCACTGTACCAATGCATATTTCATGACTATGTGCTGGATTTTATAAACCTTTTGGCAATGTGCGTGGCTGAAACGCCTGAACTCAATAATTAGTAGTGGTATCTAAATACTTTTGGCCATATAGTGTATCTCCACATAAAATAATTTTACAGAATATTTTGACTTTTATCTTACTTTTATTATGTCCATTACAAAAAAAAAACCAACACATGCATTTCTGATGATGAACCTCAAATAAACTAGAGAATTTTCAAACATGGTATATATTGTATCTTATAACCAACAAATTTTATATAGCCTCCCTACATCAATACATATACATTTAAATTTAATCTACTTACTCAAAAACTCATAGGAATCTCCTTGCTAAATTTTAATTTACTAGGGGCTGCATGATATTTAATATCACAAAGTATCCTAAAAACATTTGTTGTCTAGGGCATTCTGCATCTTTCTACATAGGATACTGTAATATAGCATCCCATTATTTATTGAGGGCCTTACATATACGTTTATGTTCCACATTACATATGGTAACAAACTACGTCTCAAACCTACATTATTTTTATGTCTTTGATGTAACCGTTTTTTTTTTTTTTTTGCCAGTTTTAAAACCTTAAAGCAAGAATCACCATCTGAAATAGCTCATTGCTAAACAAACATGCTACTTTATTAGATATTATGCTTGCAATCACTATCTTTGCAGTTTACTAATAAAAATAAAAACATTGCAATATTTTTAATTTTTAGAACTAGCTGGTACGCTCCTCCATAACCACTTCTGCAAAACCTGTACTTTTTAAACCCTGCACTCCTCTGGAAATGATATATCTTAGTACCTTAGTATCTTCCTCTGAAATCAGAGCATTCTGTTTTTTTTCTGTATGCATATTAGTTGCAACACAAGCTATGTGTGGCCCAACACAAGGAACTTACCTTGCAAACGGGGCATTGCCAGTGATTACTGCTATCTCTAAACCTGAGCTCATCAGAAACACACTTGGGATGATAAACGCGAAAACACTGGTCACATATCATCACCTCTCCAGGTAAATGGCATTCAAAACAATACCAGTCATGAGTTTCTGCTTCCCAGTCCTATAAGAAACACAGATTTAAATGGACAAACCAGTTGATGAATGTATTCTTTTTGTAGAGGTTGCAGTAGACCCCAGAATTTAAAGGGACATTGTAGTAACTTTGTTGTTGTTGTTTAATCTACAAGAAGTTATTTCAAAATGTATTTCTTTTGGGCTTTGTAGAGTTGCATCCATCTCTATCAATAGATCTACGCAAAGTGGGCATGAATAGGAAGTATACAGATGATAAATAATGTATTACTTTCAATTTAAACAACTTTTGTTAATTTATTTTCTTCAGGCAAAAATAAAAATTGTTTATATGCTACTCTTTAATATGCAAGAAAATGTAGAAAATGTTTAAGTACAATGTCACTTTAAATTAGCATTAGCAATAGTAGGTACTTTAGAGCATACCTTCTTATTAATGGTTAAATTTAGAGTTGTAAGAGCCTGCAAAGCATTATTTCTAATATATGTAGGCAATATAATATAAAAAGAATTAGCATTGTAATGGATGTAAGTGGGAGCTAATCAGATTAATGCCACTAGACTAAATTTTCAGGTAATTCAGTTGTGCCAGGCCAGTACTAATTAAACAAATATTAATCGTCAGTATTGTTATTCATTATTAGTTTTACTTGAAACAATATGTCATAGGTTGCCTAATAAACAAAAGGTTTTTGAAATTTTCATTTGGAAAAAAGAAACAGAAATTAAGATTTAAACTATAAAGATATCACCTTGAAAAGTGTAAGGATGTTAAAAAGCAAGTTCATGGTAAAAACACACAAAAATAAATCTAGATAAAATCCAGCCATGGCAGCAGCAATAGTAGAGCTCTTTAAATGTCTGCTATTTAAATGTCTGCAATACACTAAAAGCTCATCTATTTAAAAATAAATTACAAAATGCTGTAATTTATAGTATAAAAATTCAAATATTCACTCACACATGAAATTCTCCTCCTTCATTTAGTAAAATAAACTAAAGTAAATGAACCCAGTTTTATTTGGGTTGTAGTAAAATGTTTAATTGAAAAAATAAAGTGTTGGTTTACATACTTGTAAAAGCTTGATATCAATGCACTTTAACAAACCTCAGATGAATTCACTGATTTTCCCTCTCTTCCGTGAATGTGATGATTTTTCATCTGCAATAATTTACAAAAGTGTTGTGCTAAAGAGAACTGACATCTTCTGCAGGGATCGTAAAATAATTAGTGGCAAAATAATACAAATAATATTTAAAAAAAATATATTGTAAAATAAAATGGTATTAATTACAGTGAGCTCTGTAAAACAGCTATAAAATTGTCTGATATAAAACAAGTTTAAATGGAGAAATAAAATCTGAACAATTGATTCCTAAATACAGAGTTATCTAGTCCCTTTCATAGGACCTAAAATGTGAAAATTTGTACGAAAAGTGAAAGATCGAAAGCAGGCATTAAATGCTTCTAAATAAATTCAGGTCAGCTATTTATGTAGAAATTATAGTGTTCAAACTGGTATATCTCACCAAAAAGAAAAAAACAAAACAAAGTATAATGAAAGGTTTTGTGTCTATAATGTATAAAAATTGTTTATTAATTAAATTAGAAAATTTACATGGAATGGCACATAGTAACATTTTTGTTTTAAAAGATTACCACAAGATGTCAGCAGATAGACAAAAGCATTCAGATGATATCTTTGCAATATGTAAATGGAAAAATACAGTAAATCCGCCAGACTGAACATAAACAGTTGCTGAAAATATACAGAGAGACAATGGGCCACATACCAGATTTGTTTTATTTTGTTCACTGCTATCTTCTTATCCTCAAATGACTTCTTAAATCTATCTTTATTTATGACAAAAAGGTAAATATGCCACAATAATGTCCAGAAAAAACCCTCAAAAACATTGTACTCAGCAAGCTAATGCAATGATTCAAGGCGATATATCAGATACAAAAAAGTTAAAAAACAAATTTTGAAAACTGCAGTTGAAAACAATTTTACACAACCAAATATAAAACACTTAAAGAGACAGTCTACTCCAAAATTTGTATTGTTTAAAAAGATAGATTATCTCTTTATGACCCATTTCCCAGTTTTGCACAACCAACACGGTTCTGTTAATATACATTTTACCTCTATGATTAGCTTGTATCTAAACCTCTACAGACCAGCCTCCTGAGCACATGACTATTTATTATCTTTTGATTTGCATTTTAGTCAATTAGTGCAGTAACATTCACAACTCCATGGGAGAGAGCACAATGTTATCTATATGACCCACATGAACTAACAGTCTCTTGCTGTGAAAAGCTTATATAAAATCATGTGATAAGAGGCTGTCTGAAGTGGTTTTGAAATAGGCAGAAATGTAGAGGTTTAAATGTTATAAAGTATATTAATATAACAATGTTGGTTGTGCAAAGCTGGGGAATGGGTAGTAAAGGTGTTACTTATCTATTTTTATACAATAACAAGTATGGTGTAAACTGTCCCTTTAAATGGACAGGAACGACTTTTGGATTTTTTTTTTTTTTTGTTAAGCTTTGGTACATACTTTCATTATTAATTCATTTTTATGTAATTTAGCTCTGAAAATTGCAGATTTTCTATTTCACGGAGCTGGAAATGCCCACTGCAGACTTCTCACAACTAGACCTGCTACATAGCTTTTTCTCTTTCTTCAGCAGGTAACAAATGCGAAACAATACTTTTTATACTACCATAATGAGCGTGGCTAGACTTGATGTCTGCTGGCAATTGAAAAAGAACTGCATCAAGCAAGATATTTTTTTTTACATTTTTTTTAGACTTGGCTATGTTATGTATATAAGAGGAAAAGCTAAAAGACACTGAATCTATCAGATAGTATAAAAAAATATTTAATTTATGTTTCTCTGCTGAACAAACCTCCTTTTTTGTCTGCATACAGAAATCCTAATATTTCCAAGTTACATGCATTTACATAACTATTCTGCAAGTGTTTTTCCTAAGAGTTTTGGTTGTGATTATTGTTTTTGCACATTGATAGCAGTTTGTCTTTGAAGTGCAAGATATCATGTATTGAGCACCTTACACAACTATAGGTGCTACTTGCAGGAACATACACTTATGAAAAGCTGGAAAACATATGTGATGTGATGCCTAATGAATTACTAAAATGATTTAGCCTTTACAAGAAAACCCATGTGCAATCAGTTTAGTCAAAATTAAACTTTCATGACATACAATTTTATACAAATTTCCAATTAACTTCTATTACCTAATATGCTTCCTTCTCTTGGTGTCATTTGTTGTAAAGCATACATAGGTAGACTCATAAGTAGCAGTGCATTACTGGGAGCTGTTGATTGGTGGCTTCATATTTATGCCTCTTTTTACTGTCTCACCTAAGGTGTTCAGCTAGCTCCCAGTAGTGCATTGCAGCTTCCACAAAGAATACCAAGAGAATTCAGAAAATATAATAACAGAAATAAATTGGAAAGTTGTTTAAAATTGTATGTCCTACCTGAATCATAAAAACAATATTATTAGGGCTTAGGGCTTAATCTTTGATATTATTAACCTCAACGTTTCTTCAGCTCACAAGAGTAAGTGCTCTGGTAACAGTTATACTTCAGCTACTGTCCAGCCATAAGTTGAAGAGAAAAAAACTAAATTTATGCTTACCTGATAAATTTCTTTCTTTCCAGATATGGAGAGTTCACAACGTCATTCAATTACTAGTGATATTATCACTCATGGCCAGCAGGAGGAGGCAAAGAGCACTACAGCACAGCTTTTAAGTGTCACTCCCCTACCCATAATCCCCAATCATTCGACCAAAGGGAAATGGAAAAGAAATAACACAAAGGTGTAGAGGTGCCTGAGGTTTAGTCAAAAATAACTGTCTTAATAAAGGGTGGGGTCGTGGACTCTCCATATCCGGAAAGAAAGAAATTTATCAGGTAAGTATCCATTTTTTTTTCTTTCCTAAGATATGGAGAGTCCACAACGTCATTCAATTACTAGTGGGAACCAATACCCAAGCTAGAGGCCACAGAATGAACAGAGAGGTAGAAAAAGACAGGCAGACCTAAACAGAAGGCACCACTGCTTGAAGAACCTTTCTCCCAAAAGAGGCCTCAGCCGAGGCAAAAGTATAAAATTTGGAAAATTTGGAAAAAGTATGCAGAGAGGACCAAGTTGCAGCCTTGCAAATCTGTTCCACAGAAGCTTCATTTTTAAAAGCCTAAGAAGAGGAGACAGCCCTAGTGGAATGAGCTGTAATTCTCTCAGGAGGCTGCTGTCCAGCAGTCTCATAGGCAAAACAAATCATACTTCTCAACTAGAGGGAAAGAGAGGTAGAAGTAGCCTTCTGATCCTTACGCTTTCCTGAGAAACAAATAAACCGGGCAGAAGACTGGCGAAAATCCTTAGTCGTCTGTAGGTAGAATTTTAGAGCACGCACAACATCCAAGTTGTGCAACAGACGTTCTTTATGAGAAGGATTGGGACAAAGAGAAGGAACAACAATTTCTTGATTCATGTTTCTATCCAAAACCACTTTAGGAAGAAACCCCAATTTAGTACAAAGAACCATCTTATCTGCATGAAAGATAAGGTAATGCGAATCACACTGCAAAGCCAAGAGTTCCGAAACTCTCCGAGTCGAAAAGATAGCAATAAGAAACAAAACCTTCCAAGATAGCAACTTAATATCTATGGAACGCATTGGCTCAAACAAAGCCTGCTGCAAAACTTTAAGAACAAGATTAAGGCTCCAAGGAAAAGCAACAGGTTTAAACACAGGCCTGATTCTGACCAGGGCCTGACAAAAAGATTGAACTTCTGGCACAAACGCTTGTGTAACAGAAATCTGACCTTTCAGAGAACTGACTGACAACCCTTTCTGCAGACCTTCCTGGAGAAAAGACAAAATTCTAGGACTCCTGACCCTTTTCCAAGAGTAGCCCTTAGATTCACACCAATAAAGGAACTTATGCGATACCTTATGGTACATTTTTTGAGTAACAGGCTTGTGAGCCTGAATCATGGTCTCAATGATAGACAGAACTAAGCATTCAATCTCCAAGCAGTTAGCTTCAGAGAAGCGAGATTTGGATGGAGGAATGAACCCTGAGTTAGAAGGTCCTTCCTCAGAGGCAACCTCCAAGGCGGCCAAGATGAGATCTTCACTAGGTCTGCATACCAGATCCTACAAGGCCATGCAGGAGCTATTGGAATTACCGATGCTCTCTCTTGTTTGATACGAGCAATAACTTGTGGAAGGAGGGCAAACGGGTATGCTAGACCAAAATTCCAAGGAACCGTCAGAGCATCTATCAGAGCGGCCTGAGGATCTCTTGACCTTAAACCGTACCTTGGAAAGCTTGGCGTTCTGCCGAGACGTAATCAGATCCATCTCCGGCACCCCCATTTGAGGTTTAACCTGGAGAACACCTCCGGATGGAGAGTCCACTCCCAGGGATGAAATGTCTGTCTGCTCAGGAAATCCGCTTCCCAGATGTCCACTCCAGGAATGTGGATGGCAGATGGACAACAATTGTGAGCTTCCACCCACTGAATAATCCGTGCCACCTCCTTCATGGCTCTGGAGCTCAGAGTTCCTCCTTGGTGGTTGATGTAAGCCACTGAGGTGATGTTGTCCGACTAAAACCTGATAAACCGGGCTAAAGACAATTGAGGCCAAGCCATCAGAGCATTGTAAATCGCACTCAACTCCAAGGTGTTTATGGGGAGAGCAGACTCCTCTCGAGTCCATAGTCCCTGCACCTTTAACGAGTCCCAGACTGCTCCCCAACCTAGCAGACTGGCGTCCAGGGTCACAATCACCCAGGAAGGTTTCTGGAAGCATGTGCCTTGAGACAGATGGTCCTGAGAAAGCCACCACGGGAGAGAGTTTCTTGAAGACTGGTCTAGATCTATCCTTGGAGACAGATCCGAATGGTCTCCGTTCCATTGTCTGAGCATGTATAATTGCAGAGTTCTCAAATGTAATCAAGCAAAGGGAATGATGTCCATGGAAGCGACCATCAGACCAATTACCTCCATACATTGAGCCACTGATGGCCGAACAGTAGACTGAAGAGGCAAGAGGAGAGAATTTTGGATTTTCTGACCTCCGTCAGAAAAATGTTCATAGATAGGGAATCTATTATGGTCCTTAAGAAAACCACCCTTGTAACTGGAACAAGATTATGCTTGTTGAAAATATGGCGCCTGAATCAATATGTCGTCCAGGTATGGCGCCACTGCAATTCCCCGAGATCACTACCAAGACAGCCCCCAGAACCTGTGAGAAAATTCTGGGAGCTGTGGCAAGTCCAAACGGAAGAGCCACAAACTTAAAGTGTTTGTCTAGAAAGGCGAATCTCAGGAATTTGTGATGATCCTTGTGGATGGGAACATGAAGATACGCGTCCTTCAGTTCTATGGTCGTCATGAACTGACCCTCTTGGACCAAAGGAAGAATGGAACGAATGGTTTCCATTTTGAAGGACGGTACCCTGAGAAACTTGTTGAGGCACTTAAGGTCTAAAATTGGTCAAAAAGTTCCCTCTTTTTTGGGAACCACAAACAGATTTGAATAGAATCCTAGACCCTGTTCCTTTACTGGAACTGGAACAATCACTCCCAGGTAGGAAAGGTCCTGAACGCAGTTCAAGAATGCCTCTCTTTTTACCTGGTCTGCAGATAATCTTGAGAGGTGGAATCGGCCCCTGGGAGGGAACGTTTTGAATTCTATTTTGTAACCCTGAGATACTATGTCCACAGCCCAAGGATCTGTGACATCTCGTCTCCACGCTTGACAAAACAGGGAAAGTCTGCCCCCACTTGATCCAATCCCAGACCAGGGCCCGACCCTTCATGTTGACTTAGACTCAGCTGAGGGTTTCTATGATTGCTTCCCCTTATTTCAAGTTCTTCTTGTCTTGCGGTAGAAAAGACCCTTTTCCACCTATAATATCAGAAATTATTTCTGCCAGACCAGGTCCGAACAAGGTCTTACCCATGTAAGAAAGCGCCAGAAGCTTGGACTTTGAGGGAACATCAGCTGACCAAGATTTTAGCCACAAAGCCCTGCGGGCTAAGACAGTGAGGCCAGATATCTTGGCTCCCAGTCTAATAACTTGCATGTTAGCATCAGAAATAAAGGAATTGGCTAGTTTGAGATCCTTAATCCTATCTTGTATCTTCTCCAATGGAGTCTCTACTAAAATTGATTCAGATAAGGCGTTGCACCAATAAGATGCCGCACTTGCTACTGTGGCAATACAAACTGCAGGTTGTTATTGAAGACCTCGATGAACATACATCTTCTTCAAATAAGCTTCCAGCTTTTTGTCCATGGGATCCTTAAAGGAGCAGCTATCCTCTATAGGGATCATAGTTCTCTTAGCAAGAGTAGAAATAATCCCTTCTACTTTAGGCACTGTGCTCCAAGAATCTTTAATGGAGTCAGCAACAGAAAAAATCTTTTTAAATACAGGAGACGGGGAGAAAGGAATCCCTGGCTTCTCCCATTCCTGTGAAATAATCTCTGTCACACGGTCTGGGACATGAAAAACTTCCACAGAGGAAGGAACATCATAGTATTTATTAAGTTTACTAGACTTCTTAGGGTTGACAACGACAAAAGTATCAGAGTCATCCAAAGTAGCCAATACCTCCTTTAACAGTACACAAAGGTGTTCAAGCTTAAATCTGAAGTTTACTTCGTCAGTATCAGATGAAGGAATAATACTGTTCGAATCTGAGATTTCACCCTCAGAGGCTACCGATGTATCCTCCTCATCAGACTTATGAGGGAGGGCAATCTGCGTAGCAGTAGGTGGAACAGAAAACTTCCTATCTGAATGTCTAATTTTCCTCTTGCGTTTTCCCAGCATAGGAAAAGCAGATAATGCAGCAGATACCACAGAAGATACCTGTACAGCAAAATCTGCAGGCAAATAAACTCCTCCAGGAAGCTAAGAGGAACTGCAGTGCACTGTATGTGACGCCATAGAGGTTTGGGACGTTTGAGGAGAAAGCTGTGGCATTGCCTGAACAGCATCATCCTGAGAGACATTGAGCTCAGAGGGCAACAATTTATCTTTAAATTAAAGTGTTCTAGCTAAGCATGCAGCACAGAATTGCATAGTCAAAACAATTTGTGTCTCAAAGCATAACAAGCATTTGTCAAAAGACACAGAGTCTTGGTCCATGTCCATAATACTAAATAAAAAATTCCCCAAAATGTAATTTTTTTTTTAAATACACATTAAAAAATTTTAATACCACAGTGCCGCTTAACGTTATGCAAAAATTCTTTAATATAATAAACCAATCAGGCCCCCTACACCTCAGACAGGCTGAAGTGTCTTACTATAACACCTATACACAATTTGGCAGCCAGAAGTCTCTAAAACGATCATATAGTAGATCGACACTGAAGAGACTGAAATTCAATTACGCTGCTCTGCTCCGTGAATATCCGACAGCAGAGAGAAATCACATGAACGGCAGAGAGAGGAAACTATGCAGCAAGTAAAATGCTTGCATTTCCCTCTGCCTACAACACCGGAGCTTAATTTACACAAACGCTCAAGCAGTCTGTCAGTTAGCCTGTTCTAGCTAAGCAAGCAAAGAAAACCAACTGCTAAATTTTAAGTTTATACATAAATCTCTGTATAAAACATAAGCCACACACATACTAATAAAGTATTTCAACATAACTTGCCCAAAGAGGAAAAAAGTCCAAATAAAGGGAAGATTAAACCCTAGTCTCAACATACATAATGTGCCTGGCCACTGCCAAAGAAAATCCTGTATAAAGGATTTAAAAAATGTCCCCATCTACTGCATATGACATATTCTTCTGAAGTGCAAGTCTCCAAGACCTAGAAGACAAAAGCACTTACCTGCAGTCTAGCTGTCCGGCAGGAAGACAGCTCACAAGGTGTGAAAGGACACATACTCCTTACAGAGACCTGTAGAAAAAGAAACAGAGTAACCAACTCTGGCTTTCTGTACCACGGGCAGCAATGTGTTAGAAAACAAAGCAAGGACTACCTCACAACTTCCTAACTTCTTAAAATCCACCACTATTCTACTGAAGAGATTGACGTGGACTAAGCTAAACCCAAATCCTTGCTTGGAGGGAAAAGTACCCGAAAAAGGAATTAATTTCTTATTAATTAATTAATTTCAGACACCAAACTTCACCACCTCCAATGACAGAGGCAAAGAGAATGACTGGGGATTATGGGTAGGGGAGTGACAGTTAACAGCTTTGCTGTGGTGCTCTTTCCTCCTCCCGCTGACCAGGAGTGATATTCCCACTAGTAATTGAATGACGTTGTGGACTCTCCATATCTTAGGAAAGAAAAATAGCCAATCAGCATCAGCATTGCTGAGGTCATGCATTACTTTTCTGTGATCTCATGAGATTTCACTGAAATCTCCTTAGATTTCATAGTAAACTTCCTTAAACTGATAGGGAAATATCAAGACTGTGCCGGCACATGCCAGATACACGCCCCCTTGCAAGTCCTGGCACAAGTATCCTGATTGCTTCTAAAAATCCCTTTACAATGGGGTGTGAATACTTAGGAAATTTTGAGGTAAAATATCTTCCTTTTTACATAGAGATGTTCAGGTGATATTTTCTAGACAGCTTTTTACAGCTGTGCTGCATCACTTTCAAGTGCTTCAACATTTGGGTGTCATGTCCCTTGAACATTAGGAGAAAATCTTCACTTTTTATAACTGAGTATTCATTTTACTGAATATGTTCTATAGACTTGTGCAGAAAAAAAAAGAAAGATTTTTTTTCCTGAGTCACTTTCCACACATACTGTCTTGGAAAGTTAACAAGCTAATCACTGTGTTAATCTCTTATACATAAGGGTATTGCAGGATATGCTGCAAAGATTCTCTAATAGGTCGCTAATGCCATTGCTTAAGCACTGTGGGTTAGATTCTGCACCAGTTGGAATGCTTATCACAGAAAAACACAAATCATCGACTTTAATGGAAAACTTTGTTAAAATATGCTGACAAGCTTTTTAATTGGAATCGAATTTATCCCTTTATTAGAATGTTTTTGCATTAGATTACCTATTTAAATTGCAATAAGACATCAATATCTGTATAGATGTATGTTTTACCATTAAATAATATTACTTGTTGGAAACAAAAGACAAGTTGAGATAATTGCCTTGAAAAGTTTATGTATTTTTCCTGCTATAAGATTGAACTACTGTCAAAGCAGCTCTGATGAAGACATCATGTTTTATGAGTTTTGTACTAAAGGTGTTATTTTCTCATACATGTTCCTTTAGAATACTTACAATCTCATCCCCTGGTAACCAGTATCCTTCCTGCTCAATACCAGCTTTTGATCCTTTGCAGCCAACTGTTAGTGTCTCAACCACAAGACCGTCCTTTACTGCTAGACTAAGCTGACGAGTGATCTCCTTTGGATGCATACCATGTACGCGTGTCATGTACCTGGAAGACAGTAACAAACAACTGTTCCACACGACTAAATTTTGTTTTATATCTCTGCTAAAGAACATCTTTAGTTCCATGTGTGTTAAAAGCAAATCAGACAATCGACTAGATATATTAAAGCTTGTTTTTTAGATGAACGGTTAAAATCCAATTATAAATTTTGCAGGTCACTTAAAGGGACATGGGAGTCAAAATTAAAGTTTAGATTGTTAAAGCTTACTGTCCAGTTTATCTTGCTCTTTTGAGCCTACCCAAGAATGATTTCATGAAAAGGACACTGCATATACATTTTTATGTGTATAAAGCAGTTTATTAAAGTACATCTAAATTGCACATAGCAAATAACTAGCAAATAGAAATGAAAATATTCAGTTATGAGAAAAAATATGGTGGTCTATTATGCTCATGAACTAAATTGCCAAAAGTATATAGTCACCACTACTAATTACTGAGATCAGGTTTTTCAGCCACACATATTGATAGAAGGTGCATAAAACCCAGCATATAGTTACCTCCATAGACAGACCCTGGCAGTACAATGGGTAGTGCTAAAGAGTGGAGTGACTTTAAACAAAGCACTTTGAGACCTTTCCCACACTAGATCTGCCATGGTCAAATGTAAGTACTAATACTGTGAAGTAAAAGTGTCTAGATGCAATTACAGCCCAGCCATGTAGTGGTAAACCACTCAAACTCACAGAAGGGAGCTACCAAGTGCTGAAGGCACATAGAGCAAAATTACAAGTCGCGCGGCAAATAAATTGTGAACACTTTGCATGTGTTATAGCTTTTATGCATTTGGGGTTGCGCAGCTATTACAAGTTACAAGATAACTAATGCAAACCGCGAAAACGGGTGCACGTTCATGTATTCCCCATAGAAGTCAATGGAGAAAACATAGAAAACAAAAAACAAATATGTTGCGCAAAGCCCATGACATATTCTCCTTGAACAGTGTACATAAAAATGTGAATATTTCATATTGCAAAAAAAAAAAATTCAACTGACTATGTTCTATTTATTTCTAAATAAATATTTCTCTATATATTTGATGATATTTGGACTTATATATATATATTTATTGTGAGATATGTATATGAATATTTATATGTCTAGATATCTCGAGATCTATATGTAAATATCTTTGAAAATCCATCTGAGATATTGTTTAATGTGCATTAGATTGTAACGTAAAATCTTTTCATTATCTCCATAGTTAAACATGTCTATAACATGTCTATAAACATATCTCTATACATATAAATGCATGTTTCTCTATGTATGTGTATGTATGTTAATGTAAAATCCCTGCGTCAGCTTTTTTTTTCTAACACCCGAGATCTCCTATATTTGAAACCTTATAACTTTTGTGCAATATTTTATTTAAATATTTTTATTAGACAGTGTTAATATGAGGGTAACTGTACTTTGTAATGTATTTTTGAAGTGTTTCATGAAACTTTTATGTTGCACACAACTGTTAACTGCAGCTCTTCGAGCGCGGGAAGGATTGATGTGCAAAAAACAAATGCACACGTGCAATCGTGATTTTTCAAGACTTGTAATACCTGCGCAATGGAAATTGATTGCGAAAAGACCACACAGCAAGCGGAAAACTCAAAACACTCTACTTGTAATCTTCCTGAGTGTGTGTGTGTAAAAATCTCCTATAACCTGTTGCATCATTCAATACAGAGTTGCAAACTGCCTCTGAAGCAACATCATCACACAAACTGTGAAATAGGATTCTATGGCTGAGCAGCTCTAAACAAGCCTGGCACAATGACAAGCATCAGCTGAATTGGTCTAAAGCACACCTCCACTAGACTATAAAGCAGTGTAAACATGTTCCCTACAGTGATAATTCACACTTCACTATATGGCAGCCTGATTGAAGGCTCTTGGTTTGGTGAAGGTTAGAATATTACCTAGCAGAATGAATAGTGCCTACTGTAAGGTTTGGAGGAGGGATGATGATGTGGGGCTTTTTTTTAGGGTCTGGGCTAGATCCAGCAAAGGGCCATCTTAATGTTTACAGACAATTGGGTGCTTCCAACGTTTTGGAAATAGTTTGGGCATGGCCCTTTTCTGCTCTACCATGACTATACCCCTGTGCGCAAAACAAGGTCCATGGAGACATGGTTTGACTAGTTTTGTGTGAAGTAAATCAAGTGACCTCCACTGACCTCAACCCTATTAATCACCTTTGTGATCACCTTTGTAACATAGATTGCAAGTCAGACCTTCTCGTCCAACATCACTGCCTGACTTCACAAATGCTTTTTTTGGCTGAATGGTCACACACACAGTCCAAAAATTATGTAGAAAGTTGTGTTTTCCACAGAAAATGGTGCCATCTGGGTGGCATTATGTGTTAGCCAGGTGGGGGCAGTGAATATTATAACATTTTCTGTTATTTATAAATATTCCTATAGATATATAGGTATAGATATCTATTTTACATGAACGGTATCAGATATATATAGAAAACTTAAATTATGCTTACCTGATAATATTCTTTTCTTCTGATGGGAAGAGTCCACAGCTTCATTCATTACTTTTGGGAATTCAGTACCTGGCCACCAGGAGGATGCAAAGACACCCCAGCCAAAGGCTTAAATACCTCCCCCACTTCCCTCATCCCCCAGTCATTCTTCCAAGGGAACAAGGAACAGTAAGAGAAATATCAGGGTAAAAAGGGTTCCAGAAGAAGAAACTAAACTACGGCTGCCTCATCAATAAAACACGGGCGGGGAGCTGTGGACTCTTCCCGTCAGAAGAAAATAAAATTATCAGGTAAGCATAATTTAAGTTTTTCTTCTTAAATGGGAAGAGTCCACAGCTGCATTCTTTACTTTTGGGAAAACAATACTCAAGCTATAGAGGACACTGAATGCAAACAAAGGGCAGGTACAGAAGGCGGTCCCTTTGAAAGGCACCACAGCTTGGTATTACCCATAAAAACAGCATAAAAAGAAACAAGGTAACTGCCCATTAGTTAAACAACTGGCAAAGCCGTGCTGGAAACCACTCAAAATCTTTAGATTCCGCTGAACACAATGCCTCCGAGGAGCCAAGTCCAGCAGGCTTCCATCGCACAAACTACCCAAAGAAAGTACCTCCACCTACCTCTAAAGGAGAGAACGGAGTACCCGAAGGAGACCCAAAGGACCATCAGACTAGGGAAGAAAACCCCAAGACAAGCAAAATTAAGGTTGTTACAAGACAACCACCCAGGAGAAGAACTCTCTAGAAAGACAAAGATCCTATCCCCCAGAGAGACACTCCCAACCAATGAGAGAGCGATTGCGAGGACTAACAAAATCCACCATCAGGTCCTCAGACACAACACCATACGACTGATGGTGTGCCAAAGAGCCACAAGCTCCCCAGAACCCTAGTCCAGCAGATACAACTGCAATAACAAGTCGTATACAGGTAGGAAACCCGTATCAGGGCCGAAGGTAACCCAGAGCCCACCGACAGGATGGAGGAACTAACTTCCTCAACAGAAAAAAGGGCTCTCTGAGAAACACAGAATCACAACAGACAGACTTGCAAGCTCCAGCTTCAGGGCAGCAAAACTAACCCTAAGCCATCATGGGACCCCATCCCACAGAGAGTGTCGGATATCGACAACTCCCGTCCAGGACGAATCCGGACCCCAAAAAGACATCCAAGACCAGCAGTGAAATGTAACCAGTGGAGGAAGGAACACCCGAGAACCCCCCACAGGGGAGGATAACAGGACCAACAGAGGTACACGGTCAGACCCCACTCCGAGAAACGGACCCAGCCCAAAAAGGGCTGGCAACGTCTGCCTCAAGAGAGAACGGAGGCCCTAAGAGGAACGAACCCCTGACCAATTACTAGCATCAGGCATGCTACCACAACTGCCAAACAGCTTACAAGCACACATTCCAGATGCAATAGCTGCAGCTGGTTAAACTGCAAACCTTCCGCATGCTAGGTAGCTAGGCAAACCATCCGGCCACTACAGGTGGTCCATAATAGATACGTCGTGCACAGGTCCGGAACCCTTGCACATTTCCCTTCCCTAAAGAAGGAGCACTCCCAAAAAAGGGATATAGGGCATTGAGCCATAATGATACCCTAGTACCAGAACCAGCCTCCATAGCCTCTAGCATGCAAGGGAGGAAGAAAAATCCTCGAACAAGAAGATAGAACCCACAGGGTATCCATGGAACCGTAAGACTTCCAAAATCCTCCCCAAGAGGAGAAATGCCAAGGGGACCACTTTCCCAGCCGTAGACAGGGCAAAGAAGCTTAAAGAGAAACGGTAAGCAATACCATTGAGCAATAACTCAACGACCATTACCACCAGCTCAGTTGAGACAAACAATGGATCAGGATATATAGGAGCGCCAATGGCTTAGATATACCACAGGGAATAAAGAGTCAAATGTTTTCCAATAGTGTCTATGTTCCAAAATCAACCAAATTTAATATATAAATCCAATCTAATTCTGATCTCCAGAATTAAAAAACACAAATTACAATAAAAAACAATAAAACAGTAAAACACAAAATACATATAACGAAGCTTAAAATACAATGCAGTAGATGCTTTGAAATACAACAGATAACAGATTTAATCCGGTTGGTTAAACTGGATAACCAATATCTAATGTCCCAGTTATCGTGAGTCCTCTTAAAAACCTTCTAGTAGGTACATAATATGTTTATCAAATACACGTGCAATTAAACTTAGTGTTCAATAAATGATGTAATAATAACTCAAAAATTCTTATCAAAGTGATAAGAGTGATATGATCACTAATAAAGTGATATGAGACCCACTAGTAGGTCAACAGTGCATATAAATTTTGCAACTTTTATAACGTGTAAAAAAAACAAAGAAAAAGAATAAAATGTGTTAAGTGTCTTGAAAAAGGCCCGATACGAGGGCCGAAACGCGTAGACGAAACTACATACCAGAGTTGGAGAGGCTCATTATATCCAGGACCAGGATTCAAATGGTAAGACTATTTTCAATAGTCCATACCCGTTAGCGCTGTTTGTTTAGTGCGCTTTTTTCTATTTCTTTCAGGTATTTTTCTATACATAGAATTAGGACTTTGGACTCCACTGTATTGAGGATTTCTCTCACCGGACTTTTTCCAGACTTTTAAGGATTTACCAAAAGACTTTTAAAGGACACTAATGTTATATTTATTTTTGTTATTCAAAGTTGTGGAAACACACCTTTAGGAGTTTGTGGACTAGTTTTGGCCAAACTATACACACTCTCTGTTCATTTGTTGTTTTTATAGCTTATAGTTGGTATTTGTTACTGTTTTTAAGATATAGCTTATGGTATTTGTTCACTGTTTTAAGATATTAACCAAATATCGGACCATTGAGTCCATCACCCAGATTTAATCAGGAGAATTGAGGTAACAGCTGGTACCAGTTTAGTTAGATATCCCATTGGTAGGATCTCACATCAAATTTGTTATCACATACATTATTATTTTTTTCATTACTCTATTATTATTGAAGAGCAGACTCACCACTTACCACTTATTTTTATTGTGTGTCATAATCTACAAATCCACCAAATGGTGTATTTGAAAATTTAAGGAACTTAACACATCACATACATTATTATTTTTTTCATTACTCTATTATTATTGAAGAGCAGACTCACCACTTACCACTTATTTTTATTGTGTGTCATAATCTACAAATCCACCAAATGGTGTATTTGAAAATTTAAGGAACTTAACACATTTTATTCTTTTTCTTTGTTTTTTTTACACGTTATAAAAGTTGCAAAATTTATATGCACTGTTGACCTACTAGTGGGTCTCATATCACTTTATTAGTGATCATATCACTCTTATCACTTTGATAAGAATTTTTGAGTTATTATTACATCATTTATTGAACACTAAGTTTAATTGCACGTGTATTTGATAAACATATTATGTACCTACTAGAAGGTTTTTAAGAGGACTCACGATAACTGGGACATTAGATATTGGTTATCCAGTTTAACCAACCGGATTAAATCTGTTATCTGTTGTATTTCAAAGCATCTACTGCATTGTATTTTAAGCTTCGTTATATGTATTTTGTGTTTTACTGTTTTATTGTTTTTTATTGTAATTTGTGTTTTTTAATTCTGGAGATCAGAATTAGATTGGATTTATATATTAAATTTGGTTGATTTTGGAACATAGACACTATTGGAAAACATTTGACTCTTTATTCCCTGTGGTATATCTAAGCCATTGGCGCTCCTATATATCCTGATCCATTGTTCCGTTTTTAGACCTATTAGGGGGTCTTCTTTATAGTGAGCAGATATCAGTCCTGGGCGCTGGTTACTTCTCCTTTTCAGTTGAGACAAACAACCTCAACTCAAAGTGCAAAAGTGGCCACTGGCGACAACTGAAAGATGCATCCGAAAAGCATCAAACTGACCTCCAGGCAGGAACCAAAGCTCCCCTAAGAGAAAAAAGTAAATTTATGCTTACCTGATAAATTGATTTCTTCTATGATACGACGAGTCCACGGAGTCATCCTTTACTTGTGGGATATTATCCTCCTGCTAACAGGAAGTGGCAAAGAGCACCACAGCAGAGCTGTCTATATAGCTCCTCCCTTGACTCCACCCCCCAGTCATTCGACCGAAGGTACAGGAAGAAAAAGGAGAAACTAAAAAGTGCAGAGGTGACTGAAGTTTTAAATCCAAAAAATATAATCTGTCTTAAATTGACAGGGTGGGCCGTGGACTCGTCTTATCATAGAAGAAATCAATTTATCAGGTAAGCATAAATTTACTTTTCTTCTATAAGATACAATGAGTCCACGGATTCATCTTTTACTTGTGGGATACAATACCAAAGCTACAGTACACGGATGAACGGGAGGGACAAGACAGATGGCTAAACAGAAGGCACCACTGCTTGAAGAACTTTTCTCCCAAAAATAGCGTCCGAAGAAGCAAAAGTATCAAATTTGGAAAAGGTATGAAGTGAAGACCAAGTCGCAGCCTTACAAATCTGTTCAACAGAAGCATCATTTTTAAAAACCCATGTGGAAGCCACCGCTCTAGTAGAGTGAGCTGTAATTCTTTCAGGAGGCTGCTGTCCAGCAGTCTCGCATGCCAAACGGATTATGCTTTTCAGCCAAAAAGAAAGAGAGGTAGCCGTAGCTTTTTGACCTCTACGTTTTCCAGAATAGACAACAAACAGAGAAGATGTTTGAGGGAAATCTTTGGTCGCTTGCAAGTAAAACTTCAAAGCACGAACTACGTCCAAGTTATGTAACAAACGCACCTTCTTAGAAGAAGGGTTAGGACACAGAGAAGGAACAACAATTTCCTGATTAATATTCTTATTAGAAACAACCTTAGGAAGGAATCCAGGTTTGGTACGCAAAACCACCTTATCAGAATGGAAAACAAGATAAGGCGAGTCGCATTGCAATGCAGATAGTTCAGAAACTCTTCGAGCCGAAGAGATAGCAACTAAAAACAGAACTTTCCAAGATAGAAGCTTAATATCTATGGAATGCATAGGTTCAAGCAGAACCCCTTGAAGAACTTTAAGAACTAAATTCAAACTCCATGGCAGAGCAACAGGTTTAAACACAGGCTTAATTCTAACCAAAGCCTGACAAAACGACTGAACGTCTGGAACATCAGCCAGACGCTTGTGCCGTAAAATTGATAAAGCAGATATCTGTCCCTTTAAGGAACTAGCTGATAACCCCTTCTCCAATCCTTCTGGGAGAAAGGACAAAATCCTAGGATTCCTGATCTTACTCCATGAGTAGCCTTTGGATTCGCACCAATACAGATATTTACGCCATATCTTATGGTAAATTTTCCTAGTGACAGGCTTTCGAGCCTGAATCAAGGTATCTATGACCGACTCAGAGAATCCCCGCTTAGATAAAATCAAGCGTTCAATCTCCAGGTAGTCAGCCACAGAGAAACTAGATTTAGATGCTGGAACGGACCGTGACAGTTTCCACGGTGGCAGAGATGACATTTCCACCAGGTCTGCATACCAAGTCCTGCGTGGCCACGCAGGTGCTATCAAAATAACCGAAGCCATTTCCTGTTTGATTCTGGCAATCAGACGAGGAAGGAGAGGAAAAGGAGGAAACACATAAGCCAGGTTGAACGACCAAGGTACTGCTAGAGCATCTATCAGTACTGCTTGGGGATCCCTCGATCTGGACCCGTAACAAGGAAGTTTGGCATTCTGACGAGATGCCATCAGATCCAATTCTGGTGTGCCCCATTGATGAATCAATTGTGCAAACACCTCCGGATGGAGCTCCCACTCCCCCGGATGAAAAGTCTGTCGACTTAGAAAATCCGCTTCCCAGTTCTCCACTCCTGGGATATAGATTGCTGATAGATGGCAAGAGTGAGTCTCTGCCCATCGAACTATTTTGGAAACCTCTATCATCGCTAGAGAACTCTTTGTTCCCCCTTGATGAATGATATATGCTATAGTCGTGATATTGTCCGACTGGAATCTTATGAATTTGGCTGAAGCCAGCTAAGGCCACGCCTGAAGCGCGTTGAATATCGCTCTCAGTTCTAGAATATTTATTGGAAGGAGAGCCTCCTCCTGAGTCCACACACCCTGTGCCTTCAGGGAATTCCAGACTGCACCCCAGCCCAATAGGCTGGCGTCCGTCGTCACTATGACCCATGCTGGCCTGCGGAAACACATTCCCTGGGACAGATGATCCTGTGACAACCACCAAAGAAGAGAGTCTCTGGTCTCTTGATCCAGATTTATCTGAGGAGATAAATTTGCATAGTCCCCATTCCACTGTCTGAGCATGCATAGTTGCAGTGGTCTGAGATGCCAGCGAGCAAACGGAACTATGTCCATTGCTGCTACCATTAGTTCAATTACCTCCATACACTGAGCCACTGACAGCCGAGGAATGGAATGAAGTGCTCGGCAGGTGGTTAAGATCTTTGATTTTCTGACTCTTGCTTGAAGAAAGTAAAAACTAACATTTTATCACCTCTTTCACTTTACCCTTCCTATTACTTAGAGTAGGCAAAGAGAATGACTGGGGGGTGGAGTCAAGGGAGGAGCTATATAGACAGCTCTGCTGTGGTGCTCTTTGCCACTTCCTTTTAGCAGGAGGATAATATCCCACAAGTAAAGGATAAATCCGTGGACTCGTCGTATCTTATAGAAGAAATAAACCCTAAACAAGCTACAAAATAACTAATAGTTATATTGTAGCTAGCTTAAGGTTTATTTTACAGGTAAGTATTTAGTTTTAAATAGGAATTATTTAGTTAATGATAGTAATTTTTATTTAGATTTATTTTAATTATATTAAAGTTAGGGGTATTAGGGTTAGGTTTAGGGGTTAATAACTTAAGTATAGTGGTGGCGATGATGTTGGGGGCGGCAGATTAGGGGTTAAAAATATTTAACTAGTGTTTGCGATGCAGGAGTGCTGCAAGTTTAGGGGTTAATATGTTTATTATAGTGGCGGCGATGTCCGGAGCGGCAGATTAGGGGTTAATAATTTTATTTTAGAATTTACTGTTCAGGATGCATACAACCTACACTAACCTTTCTTTATACCAGTTTCTCTCCTCCATTGCTATCCCCTGAACCCCCTTAGCATGTAAGCCTAAGAGTCCAGCTGTTTGTAGATCACCTTCTTAAGAGCTGTCTACAACAGTGCAACTCTTGGCAGTTCCCTCTACCCGTTTGATCCCTATAAATGTTTTGTTGTACTCCGCCTTTGTTTAACCAAAATCACCCCTACTCTAATAACCCCTAACTCGCAGCATAGCCACCTGCAAAGTCGCCACTACACTATTAAGCCATAAATCGCCACAACCCCCATTGCAAAGTAACCCACTACACTATTAACCATTAAACCGCCACAACCCCCATCGCAAAGTAACCCACTACACTATTAACCTCTAAATCAACACTATGCCCATTGCAAAGTAACCCACTAACACCTAAAACCCCTAACCTAACAACCCTTAAATTACCCAAAAACATACTAATCTTACTAAAAAAATAAAATAAAAAATCTAACAGTATCCTTAAAATTTTTTAAATAAAATTGCCTGAAAAAATAAAAAAACCTAATTTATGTAAGAACTTACCTGATAAATTCATTTATTTCATATTGGCAAGAGTCCATGAGCTAGTGACGTATGGGATATACAATCCTACCAGGAGGGGAAAAGTTTCCCAAACCTCAAAATGCCTATAAATACACCCCTCACAATTCAGGTTAATGAATAGCCAAGTAGTAGCCATGGACTCTTGCCAATATGAAAGAAATTAATTTATCAGGTAAGTTCTTACATAAATTACGTTTTCTTTCATGTAATTGGCAATAGTCCATGAGCTAGTATGGGATATCAATACCCAAGAGTCACTAGAGAGGGAGGGATAAAATAAAAAACAGCCATTTTCCGCTGAAAAAAATAATCCACAACCCAAATTATAACTTTATTCTATAATGACAAGAAAAACTTAAAATATCAGCAGAAGAATCAAACTGAAACAGCTGCCTGAAGAACTTTTCTACCAAAAACTGCTTCTGAAGAAGCAAATACATCAAAACGGTAGAATTTAGTAAATGTATGCAAAGAGGACCAAGTTGCTGCTTTGCAAATCTGATCAACTGAAGCTTCATTCTTAAAAGCCCACGAAGTGGAGACTGATTTAGTAGAATGAGCCGTAATTCTCTGAGGCGGGGTCTTACCTGACTCCAAATAAGCTGAATGAATCAAAAGCTTTAACCAAGAAGCCAAGGAAAAAGCAGAAGCTTTCTGACCTTTCCTAGACCCCGAAAATATAACAAATAGACTAGAAGTCTTCCTGAAATCTTTAGTAGCTTCAACATAATATTTTAAAGCTCTTACCACATCCAAACAATGTAAGGATCTTTCCAAAGAATTCTTAGGATTAGGACACAAGGAAGGGACAACCATTTCTCTACTAATGTTGTTAGAATTCACAACCTTAGGTAAAAATTGAAAAGAAGTCCGCAAAACCGCCTTATCCTGATGAAAAATCAGAAAAGGGGATTCACAAGAAAGAGCAGACAGCTCAGAAACTCTTCTAGCAGAAGAGATAGCCAAAAGGAACAACACTTTCCAAGAAAGTAGTTTAATGTCCAAAGAATGGATAGGCTCAAAAGGAGGAGCCTGTAACGCCTTCAAAACCAAATTAAGACTCCAAGGAGGAGAAATTGATTTAATGACAGGCTTAATACGAACTAAAGCCTGTACAAAACAGTGAATATCAGGAAGTTAAGCAATCTTTCTGTGAAATAAAACAGAAAGAGCAGAGATGTGTCCCTTCAAGGAACTTGCTGACAAACCTTTATCCAAACCATCCTGAAGAAACTGTAAAATTCTAGGAATTCTAAAAGAATGCCAAGAAAATTTATGAGAAGAACACCATGAAACGTAACTCTTCCAAACTCGATAATAAATCTTTCTAGAAACAGATTTACGAGCTTGTAACATAGTATTAATCACTGAGTCAGAGAAAACTCTATGACTTAGCACTAAGCGTTCAATTTCTATACCTTCAAATTTAATGATTTGAGATCCTGATGGAAAAATTGACCTTGAGACAGTAGGTCCGGCCTGAACGGAAGTGGCCAAGGTTGGCAACTGGACATCCGAACAAGATCCGCATACCAAAACCTGTGTGGCCATGCTGGAGCAACAAACGATTGTTCCATGATGATTTTGGAGATCACTCTTGGAAGAAGAACTAGAGGTGGGAAAATTTAACCAGGATGATAACACCAAGGAAGTGTCAGCGCATCCACTGCTTCCGCCTGAACATCCCTGGACCTGGACAGGTATCTGGGAAGTTTCTTGTTTAGATGAGAGGCCATGAGATCTATCTCTGGAAGACCCCACATCTGAACAATCTGAGAAAACACATCTGGATGGAGAGACCACTCCCCTGGATGTAAAGTCTAACGGCTGAGATAATCCGCCTCCCAATTGTCTACACCTGGGATATGCACCGCAGAGATTAGACAGGAGTTGGAGTCCGCCCAAGCAAGTATCCGAAATACTTCTTTCATAGCTTGAGGACTGTGAGTCCCACCCTGATGATTGACATATGCCACAGCTGTGATATTGTCTGTCTGAAAGCAAATGAACGGTTCTCTCTTCAACAGAGGCCAAAACTGAAGAGCTCTGAGAATTGCACGGAGTTCTAAAATATTGATTGGTAATCTCGCCTCTTGAGATTTCCAAACCACTTGTGCTGTCAGAGATCCCCAAACAGCATCCCAACCTGAAAGACTTGCGTCTGTAGTGATCACATTCCAGGGTGGCCGAACAAAGGAAGCCCCTTGAATTAAACGCTGGTGATTTAACCACCACGTCAGAGTGTTGAATATTGGGATTTAAGGATATTAACTGATATCTTTGTATAATCCCTGCCCCATTGATTCAGCATACAAAGCTGGAGAGGTCTCATGTGAAAACGAGCAAAAGGAACCTCATCCGATGCTGCAGTCATGAGGCCTAAAACTTCCATGCACATAGCCACTGAAGGGAATGACTGAGACTGAAGGTGCCGACAGGCTGCAACCAATTTCAAACTTCTCTTGTCTGTTAGAGACAGAGTCATGGACACTGAATCTATCTGGAAGCCCAAAAAGGTGACCCTTGTCTGAAGAATCAAGAAACTCTTGGTAAATTGATCCTCCAACCATGTTTTTGAAGAAACAACACTAGTTGATTTGTGTGAGATTCTGCAGAACGTAAAGACTGAGCTAGTACCAAGATATCGTCCAAATAAGGAAACACCGCAATACCCTGCTCTTTGATTACAGGGAGCAGGGCACCTAGAACTTTTGAAAAGATTCTTAGAGCTGTTGCTAGGCCAAATGGAAGAGCAACAAATTCGTAATGCTTGTCTAGAAAAGAGAATCTCAGGAACTGATAATGTTCTGGATGAATCGGAATATGAAAGTATGCATTCTCCAAGTCTATTGTAAACATATAATGTCCTTGCTGAACAAAAGGCAGACTAGTCCTTATAGTCACCATCTTGAAAGTTGGTACTCTTACATAACGATTCAAACTTTTCAGATCCAGAACTGGTCTGAATGAATTTTCATTCTTTGGGACAATGATTCTGAATAGATTTGAATAAAATCCCAGACCTTGTTCCTGAAAAGGAACCGGCATGATTACCCCTGAAGACTACAGGTCTGAAACACACTTCAGGAAAGCCTGAGCTTTTACTGGATTTGCTGGGATACGTGAGAGAAAAAATCTTCTCACAGGAGGTCTTACTCTGAATTCTATTCGATACCCTTGAGAGACAATGCTCTGAATCCATTGATTTTGGACAGAATTTATCCAAACATCCTTGAAAAACCTTAATCTGCCCTCTACCAGCTGAGCTGGAATGAGGGCCACACCTTCATGCGGACTTAGGGGCTGACTTTGGTTTCTTAAAAGGCTTGGATTTATTCCAATTTGAGGAAGGCTTCCAATTGGAAGCAGATTCCTTGGGGGAAGGATTAGATTTGTGTTCCTTATTTTGACAAAAGGAACGAAAACGGTTAGAAGCCTTAGATTTACCCTTAGGTTTTTTACCCTGAAGCAGAAAAAAACCCTTTCCTCCAGTAACAGTTGAAATAATAGAATCCAACTGAGAACCAAATAAATTATGACTTTGGAAAGAAAGAGATAATAATCTAGACTTAGATGTCATATCAGCATTCCAAGATTTAAGCCATAAAGCTCTTCTAGCTAAAATAGCTAGACATGGATCTAACTTCAATTTTGATAATATCGAAAATGGCATCACAAATAAAATGATTAGCATGTTGCAGTAAGCGAACAATGCTAGATATGTCAGAATCCAATTCTTGTTGCACTAAATTCTCCAACAAAAAGTTGATGCAGCCGCAACATCAGCCAAAGAAATTGCAGGCCTGAGAAGATGACCTGGTACGTTTAGCAAGAGTAGAAATAGCCCCATCAACTTTGGGGATCTTTTCCCAAAACTCTAGAAATTGCTAGTAAAGGATACAATTTTTTAAACCTTGAAGAAGGAATAAAAGGAGTACCTGGCTTATTCCATTCCTTAGAAATCATATAAGAAATAGCATCAGGAATAGGAAAAACCTCTGGAGTAATCACAGGAGGTTTAAAAACAGCATTTAAACGTTTACTAGTCTTAATGTCAAGAGGACTAGCTTCCTCAATATCCAAAGTAATTAACACTTCTTTTAACAAAGAACAAATATACTCTATTTTGAACAAATAAGTAGATTTGTCAGTGTCAATATCTGAGGACCTTTTACGTTTATTAGAAGGCGGAAATGCAGACAAAGCCTTCTGAATAGAATCAGTAACAAATTCTTTAAAATTCATAGGTATATCATGTACATTAGAAGTTGAAGGAACTGCAACTGGCAATTTACTATTACTGATGGATACATTCTCTGCATGTAAAAGTTTATCATGACAACTATTACAAATGACATTCAGAGATATAATTTCCACACTCTTACAACAAATGCACTTAGCTTTGGTAGAACCAATGTCAGGCAGCAAATTTCCAAAAGATACTTCTGAGCCAGGATCAGAGTGAGACATCTTGCAAAATGTAAAAGAAAACACAACATATAAAGCAAAATTATCAATTTCCTTATATGACAGTTTCAGGAATGGGAAAAAATGCAAACAGCATAGCCCTCTGACATAGAAAAAGGCAAGAGGCAAATAGCAATGGGGTAATAAATAAATGAAATATTTGGCGCCAAGTATGACGCACAACGTAACTGAGAAAAAAAATTTGGCGCAAACAACATACGGAAATTACACACTTGCGTCACTAACGACGCAACCATGTGTAAGACTCTGCGTCAACTACGATGCCGGAAATGACGAACTTGCGTCAACGGACGTACTTTTGCGCCAAAAAAATGATCGCGCCAAGAATGACGCAATAAAGTCTAGCATTTGGCACACCCGCAAGCCTAGTACTGCCCGCAATTTGTAAGAAAAATGAAGTCAATCAGAAAAAAAGACTAAAAGCCCAGGTAAGAAAAAATATTTCTTAATATGTTTATTTTCCCCAAATATGAAATTGACAGTCTGCACAAGGAAATACATGAACCTAACTCATGGCAAATATAAGTACAATACATATATTTAGAACTTTATATAAAAGCATAAAGTGTCAAACCATAGCTGGGGTGTCTTAAGTAATAAAAAACATACTTACCAAAAGACACCCATCCACATATAGCAGATAGCCAAACCAGTACTGAAACAGTTTTCAGTAGAGGTAATGGTATATGAGAGTATATCGTCGATCTGAAAAGGGAGGTAGGAGATTAATCTCTACGACCGATAACAGAGAACTTATGAAATAGACCCCCGTTAGGGAAATCATTGCATTCAATAGGTGATACTCTCTTCACATCCCTCTGACATTTGCTGTACTCTGAGAGGAATCGGGCTTCAAAATGCTGAGAAGCGTATGTCAATGTAGAAATCTTAGCACAAACTTACTTCACCACCTCCATAGGAGGCAAAGTTTGTAAAACTGAATTGTGGGTGTGGTGAGGGGTGTATTTATAGGCATTTTGAGGTCTGGGAAACTTTGCCCCTCCTGGTAGGCTTGTATATCCCATACGTCACTAGCTCATGGACTCTTGCCAATTACATGAAAGAAACCTAACCTTATCTTTAAAAAAAACAACCTAACCTTACCTTAAAACTAACAAACCTAACATTACTTAAAAAAACAACTAAGATTACAAGAACAAACCTACCATTACAGAAAACAAATGACTAAAAATAAAAAAAAGAGTTATGACTATTCTAAAACCCCACTTAAAGGGACATGAAAATAATGTTATATAAGTCTGCACATAGTGCAGAATTATATAACATCAGCTTAGCGCTAACTTTATACCTGAAAGGATTTCAGAGAAAAATTCCTACGAAAATTACTTTTATAGTTTGCCGCTCCTGGCTCTACTGAGCCGGTCTGTTTGTTTTCCCTAAGCGCATCGGGCACGCTGTCTATTTACAGCCGGCCCGATCACGCCATTAAACTCAATGTAGCTCGCTCCTGCTACCAGACCAGAGCGGAAGCGAGCTACAGTGAGTTTAATGGCACGAATGGGCCAGCTGTGAATAGACAGCGTTCCCGATGCGCTTAGGGAAAACAAACAGACCCGCTCAGTAGAGCCAGGAGCGGCGTACTGTAAAAGTAATTTTCTTAGGAATTTTTCTCTGAAATCCTTCCAGGTATAAAGTTAGCGCTAAGCTGATGTTATAGAATTCTGCACTATGTGCAGAATTATATAACATTATTTTGTGGGTTTACTAGCCCTTTAAAAACGTACATCAACATCATATGGGTTTTGAGGGAGCATTCATAAAAGCCTTAAAAGTTATATACTCTTGCCCAGAGGCCCAGGTCTCATCAACAGGATATAAGTCAAAATCCTTCCCAATTTGTAATGGCACCAGACAGGGATGTCCCCTATCCCCATTGCTTTTTGCACTCTGTATAGAACCACTAGCAGTCACGATTCGCTCACAAACCGATATATCAGGGGTCAAGATAAACACATCAGAATACAAACTATCCCTCTTTGCTGACGATATTTTATTGACTTTGACGAACCCATAAATATCTTTACCCAATCTCTATCAATTAATAAAGAACTTCTCAATTATTTCGGGATTTAAAATCAATCCAGATAAATGTGAAGCTTTGCCCATTGCGATATCCCAGCAGACTCAGACATTATTAGAAACACAATTTAATTTTAAGTGGATGAGACACACACTAAAATACCTGGGAATACAGCTCCCAACTTGCTCCACACAACTATACAAAGTAAATTACACCCCATTATTCAGACAAATAAGACGGGACCTGACAAAATGGAAGAGCTTTAATTTTTCATGGCTGGGTAGAATAGCGGCGGTGAAAATGAATGCCATGCCACGAATACTATACTTATTTAGAACCCTCCCTATAAAAATAATAAAAGCGGATTTAGAAACAATGCAAAAAGAAATTTCAATATTTATTAGAGGAGATAAAACGAACAGGGTAGCAAAGTCCGTTTTAACCAGACATAAGTCGTTAGGGGGCATTGGAGCGCCAAACCTAATGGACTACTACAATGCAGCCAGACCAGCTCAGGACTCACTACTCTTGAAAAGGTCGAAGGAAATTATATGGCCCACACTGGAAGCGAAAATAGGGGGTTGGGATGAGACAGATTTAATTGTCTGGGACCCTGGGAAGGCACAGGGGGATGGGAAGACACCCAAACCTTACACCACCAACCTCACTATAAAGACCTGGAAGACAGCGAGAATAAAATATAAACTCTTACAACAGTACTCCCTATCAATACCGCTTAGACACATAATGCCAGAGGAACTCTGGGCTCAGCTTAAAAAATGGGAAAAACGTAATTTATGCTTACCTGATAAATTCCTTTCTTCTGTTGTGTGATCAGTCCACGGGTCATCATTACTTCTGGGATATAACTCCTCCCCAACAGGAAATGCAAGAGGATTCACCCAGCAGAGCTGCATATAGCTCCTCCCCTCTACGTCACTCCCAGTCATTCGACCAAGAATCAACGAGAAAGGAGAAACCAAGGGTGAAGTGGTGACTGGAGTATAATTTAAAAGATATTTACCTGCCTTAAAAAACAGGGCGGGCCGTGGACTGATCACACAACAGAAGAAAGGAATTTATCAGGTAAGCATAAATTACCTTTTCTTCTGTTATGTGTGATCAGTCCACGGGTCATCATTACTTCTGGGATACCAATACCAAAGCAAAAGTACACGGATGACGGGAGGGATAGGCAGGCTCATTATACAGAAGGAACCACTGCCTGAAGAACCTTTCTCCCAAAAATAGCCTCCGAAGAAGCAAAAGTGTCAAATTTGTAAAATTTGGAAAAAGTATGAAGCGAAGACCAAGTTGCAGCCTTGCAAATCTGTTCAACAGAGGCCTCATTCTTAAAGGCCCAAGTGGAAGCCACAGCTCTAGTAGAATGAGCTGTAATTCTTTCAGGAGGCTGCTGTCCAGCAGTCTCATAGGCTAAACGAATTATGCTACGAAGCCAGAAGGAGAGAGAGGTAGCCGAAGCCTTATGACCTCTCCTCTGACCAGAGTACACGACAAACAGGGAAGACGTTTGTCGAAAATCCTTAGTTGCCTGCAAGTAGAACTTGAGGGCACGAACTACATCCAGATTGTGTAGAAGACGTTCCTTCTTTGAAGAAGGATTCGGGCACAGGGAAGGAACCGCGATCTCTTCATTGATGTTCCTGTTAGTGACTACCTTAGGTAAGAACCCAGGTTTAGTACGCAGAACTACCTTATCTGAATGAAAAATCAAATAAGGAGAATCACAATGTAAAGCTGATAACTCAGAGACTCTCCGAGCCGAAGAAATAGCCATTAAAAATAACACTTTCCAAGATAACAACTTTATATCAATGGAATGAAGGGGTTCAAACGGAACTCCTTGTAGAACGTTAAGAACAAGGTTTAAACTCCATGGCGGAGCAACAGTTTTAAACACAGGCTTGATTCTAGCTAAAGCCTGACAAAAGGCCTGGACGTCTGGATTTTCTGACAGACGCCTGTGCAACAAGATGGACAGAGCTGAGATCTGTCCCTTTAATGAACTAGCCGATAAACCCTTTTCCAAACCTACTTGTAGAAAGGACAATATCCTAGGAATCCTAACCTTACTCCAGGAGTAACCTTTGGATTCGCACCAGTATAGGTATTTACGCCATATCTTATGGTAAATCCTTCTGGTAACAGGCTTCCTAGCCTGTATCAGGGTATCAATAACCGACTCAGAAAAACCACGTTTTGATAAAATCAAGCGTTCAATTTCCAAGCAGTCAGCTTCAGAGAAGTTAGATTTTGATGTTTGAATGGACCCTGTATCAGAAGGTCCTGTCTTAGAGGTAGAGACCAAGGCGGACAGGATGACATGTCCACTAGATCTGCATACCAAGTCCTGCGTGGCCATGCAGGCGCTATTAGAATCACTGATGCTCTCTCCTGTTTGATTTTGGCAATCAATCGAGGAAGCAGCGGGAAGGGTGGAAACACATAAGCCATCCCGAAGTTCCAAGGTGCTGTCAAAGCATCTATCAGAACCGCTCCCGGATCCCTGGATCTGGACCCGTAGCGAGGAAGTTTGGCGTTCTGGCGAGACGCCATGAGATCTATCTCTGGTTTGCCCCAACGTCGAAGTATTTGGGCAAAGACCTCCGGATGAAGTTCCCACTCCCCCGGATGAAAAGTCTGGCGACTCAAGAAATCCGCCTCCCAGTTCTCCACTCCCGGGATGTGGATTGCTGACAGGTGGCAAGAGTGAGACTCTGCCCAGCGAATTATCTTTGATACTTCCATCATTGCTAGGGAGCTTCTTGTCCCTCCTTGATGGTTGATGTAAGCTACAGTCGTGATGTTGTCCGACTGAAACCTGATGAACCCCCGAGTTTTTAACTGGGGCCAAGCCAGAAGGGCATTGAGAACTGCTCTCAATTCCAGAATGTTTATTGGCAGGAGACTTTCCTCCTGATTCCATTGTCCCTGAGCCTTCAGAGAATTCCAGACAGCGCCCCAACCTAGTAGGCTGGCGTCTGTTGTTACAATTGTCCAGTCCGGCCTGCTGAATGGCATCCCCCTGGACAGATGTGGCCGAGAAAGCCACCATAGAAGAGAGTTTCTGGTCTCTTGATCCAGATTCAGAGTAGGGGACAAGTCTGAGTAATCCCCATTCCACTGACTCAGCATGCACAATTGCAGCGGTCTGAGATGTAGACGTGCAAAGGGTACTATGTCCATTGCTGCTACCATTAAGCCGATCACCTCCATGCATTGAGCTACTGACGGGAGTTGAATGGAATGAAGGACACGGCATGCATTTAGAAGCTTTGTTAATCTGTCTTCTGTCAGATAAATCTTCATTTCTACAGAATCTATAAGAGTCCCCAAGAATGGAACTCTTGTGAGAGGAAAGAGAGAACTCTTCTTTTCGTTCACTTTCCATCCATGCGACCTTAGAAATGCCAGAACTAACTCTGTATGAGACTTGGCAGTTTGAAAGCTTGAAGCTTGTATCAGAATGTCGTCTAGGTACGGAGCTACCGAAATTCCTCGCGGTCTTAGTACCGCCAGAAGGGCACCCAGAACCTTTGTGAAGATTCTTGGAGCCGTAGCCAATCCGAATGGAAGAGCTACAAACTGGTAATGCCTGTCTAAGAAGGCAAACCTTAGATACCGGTAATGATCTTTGTGAATCGGTATGTGAAGGTAAGCATCCTTTAAATCCACTGTGGTCATGTACTGACCCTTTTGGATCATGGGTAAGATTGTCCGAATAGTTTCCATTTTGAACGATGGAACTCTTAGGAATTTGTTTAGGATCTTTAAATCCAAGATTGGCCTGAAAGTTCCCTCTTTTTTGGGAACCACAAACAGGTTTGAGTAAAACCCTTGTCCTTGTTCCGACCGCGGAACCGGATGGATCACTCCCATTAATAACAGATCTTGTACACAGCGTAGAAACGCTTCTTTCTTTATCTGGTTTGTTGACAACCTTGACAGATGAAATCTCCCTCTTGGGGGAGAGAATTTGAAGTCTAGAAGGTATCCCTGAGATATGATCTCTAGCGCCCAGGGATCCTGAACATCTCTTGCCCAAGCCTGGGCGAAGAGAGAGAGTCTGCCCCCCACTAGATCCGGTCCCGGATCGGGGGCCCTCGATTCATGCTGTCTTAGGGGCAGCAGCAGGTTTCCTGGCCTGCTTGCCCTTGTTCCAGGACTGGTTAGGTTTCCAGCCTTGTCTGTAACGAGCAACAGCTCCTTCCTGTTTTGGTGCAGTGGAAGTTGGTGCTGCTCCTGCTTTGAAATTCCGAAAGGGACGAAAATTAGACTGTCTAGCCTTAGCTTTGGCTTTGTCTTGAGGCAGGGCGTGGCCCTTACCTCCTGTAATGTCAGCGATAATTTCTTTCAAACCGGGCCCAAATAAAGTTTGCCCCTTGAAAGGTATATTAAGTAATTTGGACTTAGAAGTTACATCAGCTGACCAGGATTTTAGCCACAGCGCCCTACGTGCCTGAATGGCGAATCCTGAGTTCTTAGCCGTAAGTTTGGTTAAATGTACTACGGCCTCCGAAATGAATGAATTAGCTAGTTTAAGGACTCTAAGCCTGTCCGTAATGTCGTCCAGCGTAGCTGAACTAAGGTTCTCTTCCAGAGACTCAATCCAAAATGCTGCCGCAGCCGTAATCGGCGCGATGCATGCAAGGGGTTGCAATATAAAACCTTGTTGAACAAACATTTTCTTAAGGTAACCCTCTAATTTTTTATCCATTGGATCTGAAAAACATAATTTATGCTTACCTGATAAATTCCTTTCTTCTGTTGTGTGATCAGTCCACGGGTTACAATTGTCCAGTCCGGCCTGCTGAATGGCATCCCCCTGGACAGATGTGGCCGAGAAAGCCACCATAGAAGAGAGTTTCTGGTCTCTTGATCCAGATTCAGAGTAGGGGACAAGTCTGAGTAATCCCCATTCCACTGACTCAGCATGCACAATTGCAGCGGTCTGAGATGTAGACGTGCAAAGGGTACTATGTCCATTGCTGCTACCATTAAGCCGATCACCTCCATGCATTGAGCTACTGACGGGAGTTGAATGGAATGAAGGACACGGCATGCATTTAGAAGCTTTGTTAATCTGTCTTCTGTCAGATAAATCTTCATTTCTACAGAATCTATAAGAGTCCCCAAGAATGGAACTCTTGTGAGAGGAAAAAGAGAACTCTTCTTTTCGTTCACTTTCCATCCATGCGACCTTAGAAATGCCAGAACTAACTCTGTATGAGACTTGGCAGTTTGAAAGCTTGAAGCTTGTATCAGAATGTCGTCTAGGTACGGAGCTACCGAAATTCCTCGCGGTCTTAGTACCGCCAGAAGGGCACCCAGAACCTTTGTGAAGATTCTTGGAGCCGTAGCCAATCCGAATGGAAGAGCTACAAACTGGTAATGCCTGTCTAAGAAGGCAAACCTTAGATACCGGTAATGATCTTTGTGAATCGGTATGTGAAGGTAAGCATCCTTTAAATCCACTGTGGTCATGTACTGACCCTTTTGGATCATGGGTAAGATTGTCCGAATAGTTTCCATTTTGAACGATGGAACTCTTAGGAATTTGTTTAGGATCTTTAAATCCAAGATTGGCCTGAAAGTTCCCTCTTTTTTGGGAACCACAAACAGGTTTGAGTAAAACCCTTGTCCTTGTTCCGACCGCGGAACCGGATGGATCACTCCCATTAATAACAGATCTTGTACACAGCGTAGAAACGCTTCTTTCTTTATCTGGTTTGTTGACAACCTTGACAGATGAAATCTCCCTCTTGGGGGAGAGAATTTGAAGTCTAGAAGGTATCCCTGAGATATGATCTCTAGCGCCCAGGGATCCTGAACATCTCTTGCCCAAGCCTGGGCGAAGAGAGAGAGTCTGCCCCCCACTAGATCCGGTCCCGGATCGGGGGCCCTCGGTTCATGCTGTCTTTGGGGCAGCAGCAGGTTTCCTGGCCTGCTTGCCCTTGTTCCAGGACTGGTTAGGTTTCCAGCCTTGTCTGTAACGAGCAACAGCTCCTTCCTGTTTTGGTGCAGTGGAAGTTGATGCTGCTCCTGCTTTGAAATTCCGAAAGGGACGAAAATTAGACTGTCTAGCCTTAGCTTTGGCTTTGTCTTGAGGTAGGGCGTGGCCCTTACCTCCTGTAATGTCAGCGATAATTTCTTTCAAACCGGGCCCAAATAAAGTTTGCCCCTTGAAAGGTATATTAAGTAATTTGGACTTAGAAGTTACATCAGCTGACCAGGATTTTAGCCACAGCGCCCTACGTGCCTGAATGGCGAATCCTGAGTTCTTAGCCGTAAGTTTGGTTAAATGTACTACGGCCTCCGAAATGAATGAATTAGCTAGTTTAAGGACTCTAAGCCTGTCCGTAATGTCGTCCAGCGTAGCTGAACTAAGGTTCTCTTCCAGAGACTCAATCCAAAATGCTGCCGCAGCCGTAATCGGCGCGATGCATGCAAGGGGTTGCAATATAAAACCTTGTTGAACAAACATCTTCTTAAGGTAACCCTCTAATTTTTTATCCATTGGATCTGAAAAAGCACAGCTATCCTCCACCGGGATAGTGGTACGCTTAGCTAAAGTAGAAACTGCTCCCTCCACCTTAGGGACCGTTTGCCATAAGTCCCGTGTGGTGGCGTCTATTGGAAACATCTTTCTAAATATTGGAGGGGGTGAGAACGGCACACCGGGTCTATCCCACTCCTTAGTAACAATTTCAGTTAGTCTCTTAGGTATAGGAAAAACGTCAGTACTCGCCGGTACCGCAAAGTATTTATCCAACCTACACAATTTCTCTGGTATTGCAACAGTGTTACAATCATTAAGAGTCGCTAAAACCTCCCCTAGTATACACGGAGGTTCTCCAATTTAAATTTAAAATTTGAAATATCTGAATCCAATCTGTTTGGATCAGAACCATCACCCACAGAATGAAGCTCTCCGTCCTCATGCTCTGCAAGCTGTGACGCAGTATCAGACATGGCCCTAGTATTATCAGCGCACTCTGTTCTCACCCCAGAGTGATCACGCTTGCCTCTTAGTTCTGGTAATTTAGCCAAAACTTCAGTCATAACAGTAGCCATATCTTGTAATGTTATCTGTAATGGCCGCCCAGATGTACTAGGCGCCATAATATCACGCACCTCCCGGGCGGGAGATGCAGGTACTGACACGTGAGGCGAGTTAGTCGGCATAACTCTCCCCTCGCTGTTTGGTGAAATTTGTTCAATTTGTACAGATTGGCTTTTATTTAAAGTAGCATCAATACAGTTAGTACATAAATTTCTATTGGGCTCCACCTTGGCATTGGAACAAATGACACAGATATCTTCCTCTGAATCAGACATGTTTAACACACTAGCAATAAACTTGCAACTTGGTTACAATCTTATTTAACAAAAACGTACTGTGCCTCAAAGAAGCACTAAATGATTAAATGACAGTTGAAATAATGAACTGAAAGACAGTTATAGCATCAATCCTTAAAAACAACACAACTTTTAGCAAAGGTTTGTTCCCATTAGTAAAGTAACAATAATTAAATTTGAAACATAAAAATTACAGAGCAACGTTTTTAATCACAGTCAATATATAAGTCTCACAGCTCTGCTGAGAGAATCTACCTCCCTCCAAAGAAGTTTGAAGACCCCTGAGTTCTGTTAGAGATGAACCGGATCATGCAGGAAATACAAGAGTAACTGACTGGAAATTTTTGATGCGTAGCAAAGAGCGCCAAAAACGGCCCCTCCCCCTCACACACAGCAGTGAGAGAGAAACGAAACTGTCACAATTAAAACAAGCAACTGCCAAGTGGAAAAATAATGCCCAAATATTTATTCACTCAGTACCTCAGAAAATGCAAACGATTCTACATTCCAGCAAAAACGTTTAACATAATAAATACCTATTAAAAGGTTTAATGTACTTTTAACAGAGTAATTCCGGTGAAATACCATCCCCAGAATACTGAAGTGTAGAATATACATACATGTCATTATAACGGTATGGCAGGATTTTCTCATCAATTCCATTCAGAAAATAAAAACTGCTACATACCTCAATGCAGAGTCATCTGCCCGCTGTCCCCTGATCTGAAGCTTTTACCTCCCTCAGATGGCCGAGAAACAGCAATATGATCTTAACTACTCCGGTTAAAATCATAGTAAAAACTCTGGTAGATTCTTCTTCAAACTCTGCCAGAGAGGCAATAACACGCTCCGGTGCTATTGTAAAATAACAAACTTTTGATTGAAGTTATAAAAACTAAGTATAATCACCATAGTCCTCTCACACATCCTATCTAGTCTTTGGGTGCAAGAGAATGACTGGGGGTGACGTAGAGGGGAGGAGCTATATAGCAACTCTGCTGGGTGAATCCTCTTGCACTTCCTGTAGGGGAGCAGCTAATATCCCAGAAGTAATGATGACCCGTGGACTGATCACACATAACAGAAGAAAAGCACAGCTATCCTCCACCGGGATAGTGGTACGCTTAGCTAAAGTAGAAACTGCTCCCTCCACCTTAGGGACCGTTTGCCATAAGTCCCGTGTGGTGGCGTCTATTGGAAACATCTTTCTAAATATTGGAGGGGGTGAGAACGGCACACCGGGTCTATCCCACTCCTTAGTAACAATTTCAGTTAGTCTCTTAGGTATAGGAAAAACGTCAGTACTCGCCGGTACCGCAAAGTATTTATCCAACCTACACAATTTCTCTGGTATTGCAACAGTGTTACAATCATTAAGAGCCGCTAAAACCTCCCCTAGTAATACACGGAGGTTCTCCAATTTAAATTTAAAATTTGAAATATCTGAATCCAATCTGTTTGGATCAGAACCGTCACCCACAGAATGAAGCTCTCCGTCCTCATGCTCTGCAAGCTGTGACGCAGTATCAGACATGGCTCTAGTATTATCAGCGCACTCTGTTCTCACCCCAGAGTGATCACGCTTGCCTCTTAGTTCTGGTAATTTAGCCAAAACTTCAGTCATAACAGTAGCCATATCTTGTAATGTTATCTGTAATGGCCGCCCAGATGTACTAGGCGCCACAATATCACGCACCTCCCGGGCGGGAGATGCAGGTACTGACACGTGAGGCGAGTTAGTCGGCATAACTCTCCCCTCGCTGTTTGGTGAAATTTGTTCAATTTGTACAGATTGGCTTTTATTTAAAGTAGCATCAATACAGTTAGTACATAAATTTCTATTGGGCTCCACCTTGGCATTGGAGCAAATGACACAGGTATCTTCCTCTGAATCAGACATGTTTAACACACTAGCAAATAAACTTGCAACTCGGTTACAATCTTATTTAACAAAAACGTACTGTGCCTCAAAGAAGCACTAAACGATTAAATGACAGTTGAAATAATGAACTGAAAAACAGTTATAGCATCAATCCTTGAAAACAACACAACCTTTAGCAAAGGTTTGTTCCCATTAGTAAAGTAACAATAATTAAATTTGAAACATAAAAATTACAGAGCAACGTTTTTAATCACAGTCAATATATAAGTCTCACAGCTCTGCTGAGAGAATCTACCTCCCTCCAAAGAAATTTTGAAGACCCCTGAGTTCTGTTAGAGATGAACCGGATCATGCAGAAAATACAAGAGTAACTGACTGGAAATTTTTGATGCGTAGCAAAGAGCGCCAAAAACGGCCCCTCCCCCTCACACACAGCAGTGAGAGAGAAACGAAACTGTCACAAATAAAACAAGCAACTGCCAAGTGGAAAAATAATGCCCAAACATTTATTCACTCAGTACCTCAGAAAATGCAAACGATTCTACATTCCAGCAAAAACGTTTAACATAATAAATACCTATTAAAAGGTTTAATGTACTTTTTACAGAGTAATTCCAGTGAAGTACCATCCCCAGAATACTGAAGTGTAGAGTATACATACATGTCATTATAACGGTATGGCAGGATTTTCTCATCAATTCCATTCAGAAAATAAAAACTGCTACATACCTCAATGCAGATTCATCTGCCCGCTGTCCCCTGATCTGAAGCTTTTACCTCCCTCAGATGGCCGAGAAACAGCAATATGATCTTAACTACTCCGGTTAAAATCATAGTAAAAACTCTGGTAGATTCTTCTTCAAACTCTGCCAGAGAGGCAATAACACGCTCCGGTGCTATTGTAAAATAACAAACTTTTGATTGAAGTTATAAAAACTAAGTATAATCACCATAGTCCTCTCACACATCCTATCTAGTCGTTGGGTGCAAGAGAATGACTGGGAGTGACGTAGAGGGGAGGAGCTATATGCAGCTCTGCTGGGTGAATCCTCTTGCATTTCCTGTTGGGGAGGAGTTATATCCCAGAAGTAATGATGACCCGTGGACTGATCACACATAACAGAAGAAATAAGGGCTTGTACAGAGTAGCAGACTACCTAACAGGAAGAAACATAATAACATTTAATCAACTGCAGACAAAGATAGACCCACTGGTATATGTATCTACAGATACACTCAGCCTTACAAACATATCTAAAACACCCTAGAGAAGAGACCACCACACAAATAGAAATCTTCTGTAAAACAGAGGACCGTAACAAGCATACTATATCTTTACTATATGTGTCTATACAGGCCAACCACAATACCTCCAAGACTATGATTATGCTGGCATGGGAACAGGAACTACTTATTTGTAAAAACATAAAAGAATGGGAATCACTGTTTCAGAATGCTGAGAAAGGGTTGATTAGTGTAGATCTTAAGGAAAATGTTAACAAAACTATCCATCGGTGGTACTTGACCCCGACAAGAACGGCCCATATGTACCCACAGGGCAGCAGGTTATGTTATAGAGGCTGTGGAGAAAACATAATTTATGCTTACCTGATAAATTCCTTTCTTCTGTAGTGTGATCAGTCCACGGGTCATCATTACTTGTGGGATATTAACTGCTCCCCTACAGGAAGTGCAAGAGGATTCACCCAGCAGAGTTGCTATATAGCTCCTCCCCTCTACGTCACCTCCAGTCATTCGACCAAGGACCAACGAGAAAGGAGAAGCCAAGGGTGTAGTGGTGACTGGAGTATAATTTAAAAAATATTTACCTGCCTTAAAAAACAGGGCGGGCCGTGGACTGATCACACTACAGAAGAAAGGAATTTATCAGGTAAGCATAAATTATGTTTTCTTCTGTTAAGTGTGATCAGTCCACGGGTCATCATTACTTACCAATACCAAAGCAAAAGTACACGGATGACGGGAGGGATAGGCAGGCTCTTTATACAGAAGGAACCACTGCCTGAAGAACCTTTCTCCCAAAAATAGCCTCCAAGGAAGCAAAAGTGTCAAATTTGTAAAATTTGGAAAAAGTATGAAGCGAAGACCAAGTTGTAGCCTTGCAAATCTGTTCAACAGAGGCCTCATTCTTAAAGGCCCAAGTGGAAGCCACAGCTCTAGTGGAATGAGCTGTAATTCTTTCAGGAGGCTGCTGTCCAGCAGTCTCATAAGCTAAACGAATTATGCTACGAAGCCAAAAAGAGAGAGAGGTAGCAGAAGCTTTTTGACCTCTCCTCTGACCAGAGTAAACGACAAACAGGGAAGACGTTTGTCGAAAATCTTTAGTTGCCTGTAAATAAAATTTAAGGGCACAAACTACATCCAGATTGTGCAAAAGACGTTCCTTCCTCGAAGAAGGATTTGGGCACAAGGATGGAACAACAATCTCCTGATTGATATTCCTGTTAGTGACTACCTTAGGTAAGAACCCAGGCTTAGTACGCAGAACTACCTTATCCGAGTGAAAAATCAAATAAGGAGAATCACAATGTAAGGCTGATAACTCAGAGACTCTTCGAGCCGAGGAAATAGCCATTAAAAATAGAACTTTCCAAGATAACAACTTTATATCAATGGAATGAAGGGGTTCAAACGGAACACCCTGTAAAACGTTAAGAACAAGGTTTAAACTCCATGGTGGAGCCACAGCTTTAAACACAGGTTTAATCCTGGCCAAAGCCTGACAAAAAGCCAGAACGTCTGGAACTTCTGACAGACGCTTGTGTAACAGAATGGACAGAGCTGAGATCTGTCCCTTTAAGGAACTAGCGGATAACCCCTTTTCTAAACCTTCTTGTAGAAAAGACAATATCCTAGGAATCCTAACCTTACTCCAAGAGTAACCTTTGGATTCGCACCAATATAGGTATTTACGCCATATTTTATGGTAAATCTTTCTGGTAACAGGCTTCCTAGCCTGTATTAAGGTATCAATAACTGAGTCAGAAAAACCACGCTTTGATAAGATCAAGCGTTCAATTTCCAAGCAGTCAGCTTCAGAGAAGTTAGATTTTGATGTTTGAAAGGACCCTGAATCAGAAGGTCCTGTTTCAGAGGTAACGACCAAGGTGGACAGAATGACATGTCCACCAGATCTGTATACCAAGTCCTGCGTGGCCATGCAGGCGCTATTAGAATCACTGATGCTTTCTCCTGTTTGATTCTGGCAATCAATCGAGGAAGCATCGGGAAAGGTGGAAACACATGAGCCATCCTGAAGGTCCATGGTGCTGTCAAGGCATCTATCAGGACCGCTCCCGGATCCCTGGATCTGGACCCGTAGCGCGGAAGCTTGGCGTTCTGTCGAGACGCCATGAGATCTATCTCTGGTTTGCCCCAACGTCGAAGTATTTGGGCAAAGACCTCTGGATGAAGTTCCCACTCCCCCGGATGAAAAGTCTGACGACTTAAGAAATCCGCCTCCCAGTTCTCCACTCCCGGGATGTGGATTGCAGACAGGTGGCAAGAGTGAGACTCTGCCCAGCGAATTATCTTCGATACTTCCATCATTGCTAGGGAGCTTCTTGTCCCTCCCTGATGGTTGATATAAGCTACAGTCGTGATGTTGTCCGACTGGAACCTGATGAACCCCCGAGTTGCTAACTGGGGCCAAGCCAGAAGAGCATTGAGGACTGCTCTCAATTCCAGAATGTTTATTGGAAGAAGACTCTCCTCCTGATTCCATAGTCCCTGAGCCTTCAGAGAATTCCAGACAGCGCCCCAACCTAGTAGGTTGGCGTCTGTTGTTACAATTGACCAGTCTGGCCTGCTGAATGGCATTCCCCTGGACAGATGTGGCCGATAAAGCCACCATAGAAGAGAATTTCTGGTCTCTTGAATGGAATGAAGGACACGGCATGCACTTTGAAGTTTTGTTAACCTGTCCTCTGTCAGGTAAATCTTCATTTCTACAGAATCTATCAGAGTCCCCAGGAAGGGAACTCTTGTGAGTGGAAAGAGAGAACTTTTCTCTTCGTTCACTTTCCATCCATGCAACCTTAGAAATGCCAGTACTATCTCTGTATGAGATTTGGCAGTTTGAAAGCTTGAAGCTTGTATCAGTATGTCGTCTAAGTACGGAGCTACTGAAATTCCTCGCGGTCTTAGTACCGCCAGAAGAGTGCCCAGAACCTTTGTGAAGATTCTTGGAGCCGTAGCCAGTCCGAATGGAAGAGCTACAAACTGGTAATGCCTGTCTAAAAAGGCAAACCTTAGATACCGGTAATGACTTCTGTGAATCGGTATGTGAAGGTAAGCATCCTTTAAATCCACTGTGGTCAAGTACTGACCCTCTTGGATCATGGGCAAAATTGTTCGAATAGTTTCCATCTTGAACGATGGAACTCTTAGGAATTTGTTTAGGATCTTTAAATCCAAGATTGGCCTGAAGGTTCCCTCTTTTTTGGGAACTACAAACAGATTTGAGTAAAACCCTTGTCCTTGTTCCAACCGCGGAACTGGATGGATCACTCCCATTAATAAAAGATCTTGTACGCAGCGTAGAAACGCTTCCTTCTTTGTTAGGTTTGTTGACAACCTTGACAGATGAAATCTCCCTCTTGGGGGAGAGGATTTGAAGTCCAGAAGGTATCCCTGAGATATGATCTCTAACGCCCAGGGATCCTGAACATCTCTTGCCCAAGCCTGGGCGAAGAGGGAAAGTCTGCCCCCCACTAGATCCGGTCCCGGATCGGGGGCCCTCAATTCATGCTGTCTTAGGGGCAGCAGCAGGTTTTCTGGCCTGTTTGCCCCTGTTCCAGGACTGGTTAGGTTTCCAGCCTTGTCTGTAGCGAGCAACAGCTCCTTCCTGTTTTGGTGCAGAGGAAGTTGATGCTGCTCCTGCTTTGAAATTACGAAAGGAACGAAAATTGGACTGTCTAGCCTTGGCTTTGGCCTTGTCCTGAGGCAGGGCATGACCTTTACCTCCTGTAATGTCATCAATAATCTCTTTCAAGCCGGGCCCGAATAAGATCTGCCCTTTGAAAGGAATATTAAGCAATTTAGATTTAGACGTAACATCAGCTGACCAGGATTTTAGCCACAGAGCTCTGCGTGCCTGAATGGCGAATCCTGAATTTTTAGCCGCAAGTTTAGTTAAATGTACTACGGCATCTGAAATAAATGAATTAGCTAACTTAAGGAATTTAAGTTTGTGTGTGATGTCATCTAGTGTGGATGATTGAAGTGTCTCTTCCAGAGACTCAAACCAAAATGCTGCTGCAGCCGTGACAGGCGCAATACATGCAAGAGGTTGCAATATAAACCCTTGTTGAACAAACATTTTCTTAAGGTAACCCTCTAATTTTTTATCCATTGGATCTGAAAAAGCACAGCTATCCTCCACTGGGATAGTGGTACGCTTAGCTAAAGTAGAAACTGCTCCCTCCACCTTAGGGACCATTTGCCATAAGTCCCGTGTGGCGGCGTCTATTGGAAACATTTTTCTGAATATAGGAGGGGGTGAGAAAGGCACACCGGGTCTATCCCACTCCTTAGTAACAATGTCAGTAAGTCTCTTAGGTATAGGAAAAACGTCAGTACTCGTCGGTACCGCAAAATATTTATCCAACCTACACATTTTTTCTGGGATTGCAACTGTGTTACAATCATTCAGAGCCGCTAATACCTCCCCTAGTAACACACGGAGGTTCTCAAGCTTAAATTTAAAATTTGAAATGTCTGAGTCCAGTTTATTTGGATCAGAACCGTCACCCTCAGAATGAAGCTCTCCGTCTTCATGTTCTGCAAACTGTGACGCAGTATCAGACATGGCCCTTGCATTATCAGCGCACTCTGTTCTCATCCCAGAGTGATCACGTTTACCTCTTAGTTCTGGTAGTTTAGCCAAAACTTCAGTCATAACAGTAGCCATATCTTGTAATGTGATTTGTAATGGCCGCCCAGATGCACTCGGCGCTACAATATCACGCACCTCCTGAGCGGGAGATGCAGGTACTGACACGTGAGGCGAGTTAGTCGGCATAACTCTCCCCTCGTTGTTTGGTGAAATATGTTCAATTTGTACAGATTGACTATTTTTTAAAGTAGCATCAATACATTTAGTACATAAATTTCTATTGGGCTCCACTTTGGCATTAACACATATAGCACAGATATCTTCCTCTGAATCAGACATGTTTAACACACTAGCAAATAAACAGCAACTTGGAAATACTTTTCAAAGTAATTTACAAATAATATGAAAACGAACTGTGCCTTTAAGAAGCACAGAAAAATATTATAACAGATAAAATAATTAAGTTATAGCATCAATCTTTGTGCTCTAATTTAAATCAAAACTATTGCCAAGTGGAAAAAAAGTGCCCAAAACATTTTTTCACCCAGTACCTCAGAGAAAAAAACGTTTTTACATGCCAGCAAAAAAACATTTTACCTCAATAATTAATTGTCATTTAAAACCTATTGCAAGTCCCTGCAAAATAGGTTAAGTCTATGTATACAGTTTAAAAGCCAGAGAAGTACCATTTCCCAGAAAACTGAAGTGTAAAATATACATACATGACAGCCTGATATCAGCTACATCTACTGCATTCAAGGCTGAGTTTACATTATAACGGTATGGCAGGATTTTCTCATCAATTCCATGTCAGAAAATAATAAACTGCTACATACCTCTTTGCAGATTAATCTGCCTGCTGTCCCCTGATCTGAAGTTTACCTCACTCCTCAGATGGCCGAGAAACAGCAATATGATCTTAACTACTCCGGCTAAAATCATAGAAAAACTCAGGTAGATTCTTCTTCAAATTCTACCAGAGAAGGAATAACACACTCCGGTGCTATTATAAAATAACAAACTTTTGATTGAAGATATAAAAACTAAATATATCACCATAGTCCTCTCACACATCCTATCTAGTCGTTGGGTGCAAGAGAATGACTGGAGGTGACGTAGAGGGGAGGAGCTATATAGCAACTCTGCTGGGTGAATCCTCTTGCACTTCCTGTAGGGGAGCAGTTAATATCCCACAAGTAATGATGACCCGTGGACTGATCACACTTAACAGAAGAAATAGGGACTTATAGACACATGTGGTGGGACTGTAGAGAAGTGAAAGGGACATGGAACAGACTATCTAGCTTCCTTAGCCAGATCCTAGATGAGAATATCAGTCTCACGATTCAACAGGCTTTATTACACGAACATATCGGGAAATATAATAAACATATAAATACATTCTTTAGGATCTTATGCACGATCACAAGGATATGCATTGCCAAATATTGGAAGACTGGAGTTCCAACTTGGACAGAGATATACAACAAAATCCAACATACATATACCATGTACGAGTTAGCGTCACACACACTAGATAACAAAGAAACAGTCCAAACAGTATGGTATTACTGGATAAGCAAAGGTTCCTCAACCCCATGAGATAGCTGGAGAGCAGAGATCTAAGTGGCCATCAAACTATAGACAAACTAAACTCATTGATATACATATAATATAGACTAAGGAAGGATGTGTCGTTACCCCCCCCCTACCCTCACCTCTGATGTCCCCTTTTCAATTTTCAATTTTTAATTTTCAATTCCAAGTTACCCATCCCTATGTTTATTAGATAATGTATTTTAAGATATGGGATATTTCTGGGTACATGAGATCACGCTTAATTAAAAAAGTTTCAGCAGGATGTATGTATGTAGAGTAATATAGATACAAGAAGTAAGAAGAACCATCAATGTGGAGGATGCAGTTTAAAGATAATTGCAATATATAGCTTAAATGATGATAATCTCCTGTCGAATCTACGATATTACTGCTCATGTATGGACAAAACTATAAAGTGAAGATATTTATATAACCAGTAAACAATACATTGTTATTAACACCTGTACAGACTAGCTATCTGAAACTTATGTGACACTGTAAGCATGTAACACAGTATATCCCAATTCAGAGGACAACGGAAGAAAAGACAATTAATGTTATATTATTTTATTTATGTATTCTTGTTCTTCAAAAAATATAAAACAATAAAAACTATTTAAACATAAAAACGTACATCAAAATAAAAAACTATACTGACACTAAACTACAGAAACAGCCCTTAAAAGGAAATTTTGTAGGGCATATCCCTAGGTCTACACCAGTCTATAATTAATCCCCTTCAAAAAAAGTCTATCAATTAACCCCAAAGATTAATCCTGGCGGCAGCGATCTTCTTATCTTCATCCCGGGGGCAGTTTTCATCCATCTTCTTATCTTCCATCCCCAACGTCCTCTTCATCCGGTCACTAGCCGCACACTGAATTTGGAATGCAAGGTACCCCCTTTTTATAGGGGTACTTCTGAAATTCCTATTGGCTGATTTTCAATTCAAACCAATAGAAAAAGCTTTTATTATATTGGCTGATTTGAATTTGAAAATCAGCCAATAGGAACGCAAGGGTACCCCTACCTTGCATTTAAAATTCTGTGTGCAGCTGGTGACCACATGAAGAGAATGTCGGGGACGGAAGATAAGAAGATGGATTAAAACTGCTGCCGGGATGAAGATAAGAAGATCGCCGCCATTATGAAGATGGACCACTACTGGGATGAAGATAGAGCGCCGTCACCCTGATTTATCTTTGGTGAGTACTATCTTTGAGGCTTAGCGGGGGGGGGGGGGTTGTTTTTTTTTATATGGGCAGCAGAGTAATTTTTAGAGTAGTTTTTTTTAGATACCCTTTTTTTGGTGGGGGTGTTAATTGTAGAGTGGTGTAGATTTATTTTATTTTGTTTAGTAAAAAAGATGACACTTTAGGCCGGGCAATGCCCTACAAAAACATAATTGATGCTTACCTGATAAATTCCTTTCTTCTGTAGTGTGATCAGTCCACGGGTCATCATTACTTCTGGGATATTACTCCTCCCCAACAGGAAGTGCAAGAGGATTCACCCAGCAGAGCTGCATATAGCTCCTCCCCTCTACGTCACTCCCAGTCATTCCACCAAGGACCAACGAGAAAGGAAAAGCCAAGGGTGAAGTGGTGACTGGAGTATAAATTAAAAAAAAAAAAAATATTTACCTGCCTTAAAAACAGGGCGGGCCGTGGACTGATCACACTACAGAAGAAAGGAATTTATCAGGTAAGCATAAATTATGTTTTCTTCTGTTAAGTGTGATCAGTCCACGGGTCATCATTACTTCTGGGATACCAATACCAAAGCAAAAGTACACGGATGACGGGAGGGATAGGCAGGCTCTTTATACAGAAGGAACCACTGCCTGAAGAACCTTTCTCCCAAAAATAGCCTCCGATGAAGCAAAAGTGTAAAATTTGGAAAAAGTATGAAGCGAAGACCAAGTTACAGCCTTGCAAATCTGTTCAACAGAGGCCTCATTCTTGAAGGCCCAAGTGGAAGCCACAGCTCTAGTAGAATGAGCTGTAATTCTTTCAGGAGGCTGCTGTCCAGCAGTCTCATAAGCTAAACGAATTATGCTACGAAGCCAAAAAGAAAGAGAGGTAGCGGAAGCTTTTTGACCTCTCCTCTGCCCAGAGTAAATGACAAACAGAGAAGACGTTTGTCGAAATTCCTTAGTTGCCTGTAAGTAAAATTTTAGAGCACGGACTACATCCAGGTTGTGCAGTAGACGTTCCTTCTTTGAAGAAGGATTTGGGCATAAAGAAGGAACAACAATCTCTTGATTGATATTCCTGTTAGTAACTACCTTAGGTAAGAACCCAGGTTTAGTACGCAGGACTACCTTATCCGAATGAAAAATCAAATAAGGAGAATCACAATGTAAGGCTGATAATTCAGAGACTCTTCGAGCCGAGGAAATAGCCATTAAAAATAGAACTTTCCAAGATAACAACTTTATATCAATGGAATGAAGGGGTTCAAACGGAACGCCCTGTAAAACATTAAGAACAAGGTTTAAACTCCATGGTGGAGCAACAGTTTTAAACACAGGCTTAATCCTGGTCAAAGCCTGACAAAAAGCCTGGACGTCAGGAACTTCTGACAGACGTTTGTGTAACAGAATGGACAGAGCTGAGATCTGTCCCTTTAATGAACTAGCAGATAAACCCTTTTCTAAACCTTCTTGTAGAAAAGACAATATCCTAGGAATCCTAACCTTACTCCAAGAGTAACCTTTGGATTCAAACCAATATAGGTATTTACGCCATATCTTATGGTAAATCTTTCTGGTAACAGGTTTCCTAGCCTGTATTAAGGTATCAATAACTGACTCAGAAAACCCACGTCTTGATAAAATCAAGCGTTCAATTTCCAAGCAGTCAGCTTCAGAGAAGTTAGATTTTGATGTTTGAAGGGACCCTGTATCAGAAGGTCCTGTTTCAGAGGTAGAGACCAAGGTGGACAGGATGACATGTCCACCAGGTCTGCATACCAAGTCCTGCGTGGCTACGCAGGTGCTATTAGAATCACTGATGCTCTCTCTTGTTTGATTCTGGCAATCAATCGAGGAAGCAACGGGAAGGGTGGAAACACATAAGCCATCCTGAAGTCCCAAGGTGCTGTCAGAGCATCTATCAGGACTGCTCCTGGATCCCTGGATCTGGACCCGTAACGAGGAAGCTTGGCGTTCTGTCGAGACGCCATGAGATCTATCTCTGGTTTGCCCCAACGTCGAAGTATTTGGGCAAAGACCTCCGGATGAAGTTCCCACTCCCCCGGATGAAAAGTCTGACGACTTAAGAAATCCGCCTCCCAGTTCTCCACTCCCGGGATGTGGATTGCTGACAGGTGGCAAGAGTGAGACTCTGCCCAGAGAATTATCTTTGATACTTCCATCATAGCTAGGGAGCTTCTTGTCCCTCCCTGATGGTTGATGTAAGCTACAGTCGTGATGTTGTCCGGCTGAAACCTGATGAACCCCCGAGTTGTCAACTGGGGCCAAGCCAGGAGGGCATTGAGAACTGCTCTCAATTCCAGAATGTTTATTGGCAGGAGACTCTCCTCCTGACTCCATTGTCCCTGAGCCTTCAGAGAATTCCAGACGGCACCCCAACCTAGAAGGCTGGCGTCTGTTGTTACAATTGTCCAGTCTGGTCTGCTGAATGGCATCCCCCTGGACAGATGTGGCCGAGAAAGCCACCATAGAAGAGAATTTCTGGTCTCTTGATCCAGATTCAGAGAAGGGGATAAGTCTGAGTAATCCCCATTCCACTGACTTAGCATGCACAGTTGCAGTGGTCTGAGGTGTAAGCGTGCAAAGGGTACTATGTCCATTGCCGCTACCATTAAGCCGATTACCTCCATGCATTGAGCCACTGACGGGTGTTGAATGGAATGAAGGGTGCGGCAAGCACTTTGAAGTCTTGTTAGCCTGTCCTCTGTCAGGTAAATCTTCATTTCTACAGAATCTATAAGAGTCCCCAGGAAGGGAACTCTTGTGAGTGGAACGAGTGAACTTTTCTTTTCGTTCACCTTCCATCCATGTGACCTTAGAAATGCCAGCACTAACTCTGTATGAGACTTGGCAGTTTGAAAGCTTGAAGCTTGTATCAGAATGTCGTCTAGGTATGGAGCTACCGAGATTCCCCGCGGTCTTAGTACCGCCAGAAGAGCACCCAGAACCTTTGTGAAGATTCTTGGAGCTGTAGCCAATCCGAATGGAAGAGCCACAAACTGGTAATGCCTGTCTAGGAAGGCAAACCTTAGGTACCGATAATGATCTTTGTGAATCGGTATGTGAAGGTAAGCATCTTTTAAATCTACAGTGGTCATGTACTGACCCTCTTGGATCATAGGTAAAATTGTCCGAATAGTCTCCATCTTGAACGATGGAACTCTTAGGAATTTGTTTAGGATCTTTAAGTCCAGGATTGGTCTGAAAGTTCCCTCTTTTTTGGGAACCACAAACAGATTTGAGTAAAACCCCTGTCCCTGTTCCGATCGTGGAACTGGATGGATTACTCCCATTAACAAGAGCTCTTGTACGCAGCGTAGAAACGCCTCTTTCTTTGTCTGGATTGTTGACAATCTTGACAGATGAAATCTCTCTCTTGGAGGAGAGTATTTGAAGTCCAGAAGGTATCCCTGAGATATTATCTCTAGCGCCCAGGGATCCTGAACATCTCTTGCCCAAGCCTGGGCGAAGAGAGAAAGTCTGCCCCCCACTAGATCCGATCCCGGATCGGGGGCCCTCAATTCATGCTGTTTTAGGGGCAGCAGCAGGTTTCCTAGTCTGCTTGCCCTTGTTCCAGGACTGGTTAGGTTTCCAGCCTTGTCTGTAGCGAGCAACAGCTCCTTCCTGTTTTGGTGCAGAGGAAGTTGATGCTGCTCCAGCTTTGAAATTACGAAAGGAACGAAAATTAGACTGTCTAGTCTTGGCTTTGGCTTTGTCCTGAGGCAGGGCATGGCCTTTACCTCCTGTAATGTCAGCGATAATCTCTTTCAACCCGGGCCCGAATAAGGTCTGCCCTTTGAAAGGTATATTAAGCAATTTAGACTTAGAAGTAACATCAGCTGACCAGGATTTTAGCCACAGCGCCCTGCGTGCCTGAATGGCGAATCCTGAATTCTTCGCCGTAAGTTTAGTAAGATGTACTACGGCCTCCGAAATTAATGAATTAGCTAGTTTAAGGACTCTAAGCCTGTCCGTAATGTCGTCCAGAGTAGCTGAACCAATGTTCTCTTCCAGAGACTCAATCCAGAATGCCGCTGCAGCCGTGATCGGCGCAATGCATGCAAGGGGTTGCAATATAAAACCTTGTTGAACAAACATTTTCTTAAGGTAACCCTCTAACTTTTTATCCATTGGATCTGAAAAAGCACAGCTATCCTCCACCGGGATAGTGGTACGCTTAGCTAAGGTAGAAACTGCTCCCTCCACCTTAGGGACCGTTTGCCATAAGTCCCTTGTGGTGGCGTCTATTGGAAACATTTTTCTAAATATCGGAGGGGGTGAGAACGGCACACCGGGTCTATCCCACTCCTTAGTAACAATTTCAGTAAGTCTCTTAGGTATAGGAAAAACCTCAGTACTCGTCGGTACCGCAAAATATTTATCCAACCTACACATTTTCTCTGGTATTGCAACTGTGTTACAATCATTCAGAGCCGCTATCACCTCCCCTAGTAATACACGGAGGTTTTCCAGTTTAAATTTAAAATTTGAAATATCTGAATCCAGTCTGTTTGGATCAGAACCGTCACCCACAGAATGAAGTTCTCCGTCCTCATGTTCTGCCACCTGTGACGCAGTGTCTGACATGGCCCTAATATTATCAGCGCACTCTGTTCTCACCCCAGAGTGATCACGCTTACCTCTTAGTTCTGGTAATTTAGCCAAAACCTCAGTCATAACAGTAGCCATATCCTGTAATGTGATTTGTAATGGCCGCCCAGATGTACTCGGCGCTACAATATCACGCACCTCCCTCTGAGCGGGAGATGTAGGTACTGACACGTGAGGCGAGTTAGTCGGCATAACTCTCCCCTCGTTGTTTGGTGAAATTTGTTCAATTTGTACAGATTGACTTTTATTTAAAGTAGCATCAATACAGTTAGTACATAAATTTCTATTGGGCTCCACTTTGGCATTGCAACAAATGACACAGGTATCATCCTCTGAATCAGACATGTTTAACACACTAGCAAATAAACTTGCAACTTGGAAATACAATTCAATTAGAATAATATTAAAACGTACTGTGCCTTTAAGAAGCACAGAAGATCTATGACAGTTGAAAATTAATAAATTGAAACAGTTATAGCCTCAATCCTTGTAAACAACACAACTTTAGCAAAGGTTTAATCCCATTAGCAAAGATAACAAATTCTGAAAGCAGGAAACAAATTACAGAATAAACGTTTTTTATCTCAGTCAAACTATAATTCTCACAGCTCTGCTGAGAGAAATTACCTCCCTCAAAATAAGTTTTGAAGACCCCTGAGCTCTGTAGAGATGAACCGGATCATGCAGGGAATACAATGAGTTGCTGACTGAAATATTTGATGCGTAGTAAAAGCGCCAAAAAACGGCCCCTCCCCCTCACACACAGCAGTGAGGGAGAACAGAAACTGTCAGAAAACAGATTAAGCAACTGCCAAGTGGAAAAATAGTGCCCAAACATTTATTCACTCAGTACCTCAGTAAATGAAAACGATTTTACATTCCAGCAAAAACGTTAAACATAATCTCTAGTTATTAAACAGCTTTATGTATTTCTTACAGTGTAATTCTAGTGAAGTACCATTCCCCAGAATACTGAAGTGTAAAGTATACATACATGACATTATATCGGTATGGCAGGATTTTCTCATCAATTCCATTGTCAGAAAATAAAAACTGCTACATACCTCTATGCAGATTCATCTGCCCGCTGTCCCCTGATCTGAAGTTTACCTCTCCTCAGATGGCCGAGAAACAGCAATATGATCTTAACTACTCCGGCTAAAATCATAACAAAAACTCTGGTAGATTCTTCTTCAAACTCTGCCAGAGAGATAATAACACACTCCGGTGCTATTTTAAAATATCAAACTCTTGATTGAAGATATAAAACTAAGTATAATCACCATAGTCCTCTCACACATCCTATCTAGTCGTTGGGTGCAAGAGAATGACTGGGAGTGACGTAGAGGGGAGGAGCTATATGCAGCTCTGCTGGGTGAATCCTCTTGCACTTCCTGTTGGGGAGGAGTAATATCCCAGAAGTAATGATGACCCATGGACTGATCACACTTAACAGAAGAAAGGCCCCTTTAAGGGCTATTGTTCTAGTTTAGTGTTAGTGTAGGTTTTATATTTTGGGGTGGTTTTTTTATATGGAGTTTTAGAATAGGCATAACTTTTATTTTTGGCAATTTGTTATTTTCTGTAATGATAGGTTTTTATTTTTTGCAATGGTAGGTTTGTTAGATTTAAGGTAAGATTAGCTCCCTCCACCTTAGGGACCGTCTGCCACGAATCCCGAATGGTGTCAGATATGGGAAACATTTTCTTAAAAGTAGGAGGGGGAGAGAACAGAATGCCTGGTCTATCCCACTCCTTAGTAACAATGTCCGAAATCCTCTTAGGGACCGGAAAAACATTAGTGTAAGTAGGAACCTCTAGATATCTATCCATTTTACACAATTTCTCTGGTGGAATTACAATAGGGTCACAATCATCATTATGTTCTGGGGTAACTTAGGGGGTGTTAGGTTAGTGGGTTACTTTGCGATGGGTGTTGTGGCGGTTTAGGGGTTAATAGTGTAGTGGATTACTTTGCAATACAGGAGTGTGTCTGTTTAGGGGTAAATAGAATAGTTTACTGCAACTGTTTCCTCTGGCCAAACTCTTTTTGCAAACTGAAAGTTTGCATAAAATTTTGGGCATTAAATGTGATTGCGTTAGAGCGATCGCATTTACTTTCAACTTGCAATACCCACGGACATTGCCGCTCAACTCCACGCATAAAAAATATGGGGAGCATAAACTACTGTGAATTTGCGCAAACTAATTGGCGGTAATTTAAACAGTGTGCCACTTGTAATATGGATTTGAGTCTTAAGAACACCGCAATATTGCAACCTTGTGCTAATGAATTACGTTCCACTCGTAATCTGGCCTAAAAGAGCAGACCCTCCCCTGCACATGAAAATATATATTACATAAACAGGAGTATTTAGACATCAGTATACATCTAAAACTTTGGGGCTTGGTTAGGAGTCTGAAAATCAGCACAATGTTATTTAAAAATAAGCAAAACTATACATTTTTACAAAAACACTCCCAGAAGGGCTATTTAAATGGATCATTTAGAAAAACTTTTATGCAAAAAAAATCTAGTGTACAATGTCCCTTTAAAGGGGATATGAAAGTCACAATACATTTTTCATGATTTAGATAGAGCATGCAAATTTAAGAAATTCTCTTATTTACTTATATAATTAAATTAAATTCACTTTTTGTTCTCTTGGTGTGTTTTTTTAAGCATACCTAAGTAGGCTCACAAACAGCAATTAATTACTGGTATCTAGCTGCAGATTGGTGGCTAGATGTGTTTTTCTAGGTCCCAGTAAATGCATTTGCTGTGCAGGGGTTGAACACATAGGTTCTGATGATTAAAGATTCTCTTGCTTAGAAAGAAATTATAGTGCAGACTTCACAGGGGCTTAACTCACTTAGGGCATGATTTTCAAAACCTCGCCATGTAATGTAGGAGTCTCTGTTTCATATAAAGAACACTACATAGAAGCATAAACATTTTCAAGATAAAATTTGTGTTTCTACCTACGAGACTTCTTAGAATATCTCACCTGAACAGCGAGGTTTTGAATATCTGGCTTAAATGCTAAAACAAAAAACTAAATGTATGCTTACTTGATAAATTCTTTTCTTTCAGAATAATGATGGTCCATAGTCCTCCATAACATATGGTATATATTTCCCGTCACTAGGAGGATGTCAAAAACCCATAGTAGAGCTTAAAATCCCTCCCATCTCCCACCTATATTCAGTTTAATGTATAGTTGAGCAGAATAGGAAAGATATATTTAGGAAAGACAAAGCAGGATCTGTAACGGTGTCATTAGAACCGTTGGGCCTATGGATCAGGTAAGCATAAATTTTGTTTTCTTTTGTAAAATGATGATGGTCCATAGTCCTCCATAACATATGGGATTCATACCCAAACAGAGGGTCTATGTTACAGACAGGGTGGGGATTTTTCTGGCAGTTCCTATTAAGAACTGGAGTTAAATCCATAATGCTATCATCTATAATGCTCTACTAACAACACTAACAACATGAAGCATTGTTCTAACTATTCGTCATCTCATCTCTCCACGGGTATGTATTTCCTCATCTGCATTTTTTGCCCTGGTTGCTATTCCACATCCCTTTAAAAAAAAATTTTTAATACACTGGTATGCATTTCCTCCTCTGCATTTTTTGCCCTGGTTGCTATTCCACGTCCCTTTAATGTTTTTTCAATACACTGGTATGTATTTCCTCCTCTGCATTTTTTGCCCTGGTTGCTATTCCACGTCCCTTTAATGTTTTTTCAATACACTGGTATGCATTTCTTCCTCTGCATTTTTTGCCCTGGTTGCTATTCCACGTCCCTTTAATGTTTTTTCAATACACTGGTATGCATTTCTTCCTCTGCATTTTTTGCCCTGGTTGCTATTCCACGTCTCTTTAATGTTTTTTTCAATACACTTGTATAATTTCCTCTGATGTCTGAATTTATGACTTTTTCTGTATATTTGTTATAAGCTCCATTGTACAATTTCTGTGTGCATCCCCCAGCCATTTTCTACCCCCCCCCCCCAATATAATTTACAAGTGTGTAACTCCAGTCTACCTAACTAGTCTACTTGTAACACAGCTGCCTTGAATCAAATCATTCAAACTCTAATTTCACTACTAAATACAGCTGAGACCTGGCTCTGAGCTTCAAAGTGGCTCTGGATTATAAGTGGCCGAGTTAAGAACTGGAGTTTAGAAACTGGAGGTGAAACTGCTGACCCCAGTAACAGGTAATCCTTACTAACTATACGCCTGCACAATGCTCTCTATGTCTTTCTGCTCTTTCTGTCTGTCATCTTCCAAAAACTCACTGCATGCCCTTATAACATCAATAATCCCCACACTATCCTTATCTCTCCCTCCCTTCTCTCATCCCCTATGCTGTCCTCTCATGAACTACTACTTCCTTAGCAATACTTCCCCATCTAACTCTCCTGTGTCTAGTCATACCCACTCCTACAAGTCTCACTCTCACCTTCTGTCACTCTCACTGCTACTACTGCTTGCTGCTGGAGACGTCTCTCCTAACCCTGGCCCTGCAGCAATCACCACACTTTTACACTCTCGCTCAGTCTCACACAATACAAATTCAAGGTCACGCGATCCCAACAATCTCATCTCCATTAACCCACAGCGTTTATCCCCTCTCTTTTCTTGTGCCCTCTGGAATGCATGCACTGTCTGTAACAAACTTACAACTGTTCACAACCTGTTTTTTTCTAACGCTTTCAATCTTCTAACAATTACTGAAACCTGGCTATCTTCCTCTGACACTGCGTCCATTGCTGCTCTAACGCACGGCGGTCCCCACTTTAGCCACACACCTAGGCCAGATGAGAGACATGGTGGCGGTATTAGTATCTTACTCTCCCCCTCCTGCTCCTATCAGCGCCTCCATCCTCATCCATCTCTCTCCTTCTCCTCCTTTGAAGTCCACTGCAACCGTATTTTCTGCCCCCTCTCCCTCAAGGTGGCAGTTATCTATGGCCCCCCTGGACCAACCTCCAAATTCCTCGACAACTTTGCTGCCTGGCTTTCTCACTTTCTCTCTACAAATACACCTGCTCTAATCCTAGGGGACTTCAACATCCCCATTGATAACCCATCTGCCCCTGTTGCCTCTAAACTTCTCTCACTCACAAACTCCTTTAGTCTCTCACAATCCACCGTATTCCCTACTCACTGCGACGGACACTCTCTTGATCTTGTATTCTCCTACCTCTGCTCCCCTTCTGATGTCACCTGTCGCCCATTTCCCATCTCAGACCACCATCTGCTCACCTATAATCTCAATGTACATGCTAAACCTATTTCTCAGCCCGCCTCTGCACCTGTATAAATCTGCACACTGTGGATCCTCTCCAACTTTCTAACTTTATCCAAAAATGCCTTCCCCACACTTCCACGGTATCCTGCCCTGACCTTGCTACAAACCACTATAACATTACTCTCTCCTCTGCACTCGACACCCTTGCTCCACCACAAATACGCAAAACCCCACATCGTCAGCTCCAGCCCTGGCACTCTCAGCAAACACGCTAGCTACTACGATGAGTCTACGGATTTCATCCTTACTTGTAGGATTACACCTCCTGGTCAGCAGGAAGAGGCAAAGAGCACCACAGCAAAGCTGCATATATAGCTCCTCCCTTCCCTCCCACTCCAGTCATTCGACCGAAGTTAGGAAGAGAAAGGAAAAGCCAAGGTGCAGAGGTGTCTGAAGTTTAAAAAAAAAGTAATAACCTGTCTCATAGAACAGGGCGGGCCGTGGACTCATCGTGTCTAAAAAGAAACAAATTTATCAGGTAAGCATAAATTTTCGTTTCTTTTTAAAGACACGATGAGTCCACGGATTTCATCCTTACTTGTGGGATACAATTCCAAAGCTAGAGTACACGGATGAAAAGGGAGGGACAAGACAGGGAACCTAAACGGAAGGCACCACTGCTTGAAGAACCTATCTCCCAAAAACAGTCTCAGCCGAAGCAAAGATATCAAATTTGTAAAATTTCGAAAAATTTCGAAGAGAAGACTAGTTGCAGCCTTGCAAATTTGCTCAACTGAAGCATTATGTTAGAATGTCCACGAGGAAGCAACAGCCCAGGTGTAATGAACCAAAACTCTTTCAGTAGGCTGCTGTCCAGCAATCTCATAAGTAAAACGGACGATACTCTTCAACCAAAAGGAAAGAAGTAGCTGTAACTTTCTGACCCTTACGTTCTGTAGAAAAAAATGCCAAACAGAGAACACGATTGAAAAAAGTCCGTAGTCGCTTGTAAATAAAAGAACTTTAAAACACAGACTACGTCCAAATGTGCAGAAGACGTTCCTTCTGAGAGAAGCAATGTTCTCGTCTGAAACAACCTTAGGAAGAAAACCAAGTTTAGTACATAACACCACCTTATCCGAATGAAAATAAGGCAAGGCGAATTATATGGTGATGCCGAAAGCTCAAACATTCTTCGAGCAGAAGAAATTGCAACAAGAAATAAAACTTTCCAAGATAACAACTTAATATCTATGGAATGCATAGGTTCAACGGAACCCCTTGAATAATTTTAAGATCTAAAATCAAACTCCATGGAAGAGCAATTGGCTAAAACACAGGCCTTACTCTAATCAGAACCTGACAAAAGGATTGAACATCTGCCAGACACTGGTGTAACAAAATAGATAAAGCAGAGATCTGACCCTTTAGGGAACTCGCTAAAAAACCCTTCTCCCAGCCTTCTTGAAGAAAATACAAAATCCTGGGAATCCTAACTCTACTCCATGAGTAACTCTTGGATTCACACCAATAAAGATATTTATGCCCTATCTTATGGTAAATCTTCCTAGTTACAGGCTTACATGCCTGAATTAAGGTATCTATGACCGAATCAAAGAAACCTCGCTTGTATAGGACCAAGCGTCCAATCTCCGAATAATCAGCCTCAGAGAAACTTTACTTGGGTGGAAGAAGGGACCCTGAATAAAAGGTCCCTCCTCAACGGAAGTGTCGAAGATTGCAGAGATGACATGTTCACCAGATCGGCATACCAAATCCTGCGAGGTCACGCAGAGGCGAGGAGGATCACTGATGCCTTCTCCTATTTGATTTGAACAATCACCTGGCAAAGAAGCGCAAACGGGGGAAAACAAAATTTATGCTTACCTGATAAATTTCTTTCTCTTGTGGTGTATCCAGTCCACGGGTTCATCCATTACTTGTGGGATATTCTCCTTCCCAACAGGAAGTTGCAAGAGGACACCCACAGCAGAGCTGTCTATATAGCTCCTCCCCTAACTGCCACCCCCAGTCATTCGACCGAAGACAAGCAAGAAAAAGGAGAAACTATAGGGTGCAGTGGTGACTGTAGTTTAAAAATAAAAAACACCTGCCTTAAAGTGACAGGGCGGGCCGTGGACTGTATACACCACAAGAGAAAGAAATTTATCAGGTAAGCATAAATTTTGTTTTCTCTTGTAAGGTGTATCCAGTCCACGGGTTCATCCATTACTTGTGGGATACCAATACCAAAGCTTTAGGACACGGATGAAGGGAGGGACAAGGCAGGAACTTAAATGGAAGGCACCACTGCCTGTAAGACCTTTCTCCCAAAAATAGCCTCCGAAGAAGCAAAAGTATCAAATCTGTAGAATTTGGAAAAAGTATAAAGCGAAGACCAAGTCGCCGCCTTACAAATCTGTTCAACAGAGGCCTCATTTTTAAAAGCCCATGTGGAAGCTACCGCTCTAGTGGAATGAGCTGTAATTCTTTCAGGAGGCTGCTGGCCAGCAGTCTCATAAGCTAAACGGATTATGCATCTCAGCCAAAAAGAAAGAGAAGATGCCGAAGCCTTTTGGCCTCTCCTCTGTCCAGAGTAGACAACAAACAATGCACATGTTTGACGAAAATCCTTAGTAGCTTGTAAATAAAACTTTAAAGCACGAACCACGTCAAGATTGTGTAATAGCTGTTCCTTCTTTGAAGAAGGATTAGGACACAGAGACGGAACTATAATCTCCTGATTGATAATCTTATTAGATACCACCTTAGGAAGAAATCCAGGTTTGGTACGCAACACTACCTTATCTGTATGGAATATCAGATAAGAGGAATCACACTGTAAGGCAGATAACTCTGAAACTCTTTGAGCTGAAGAGATAGCTACCAAAAACTGAACTTTCCAAGATAAAAGCTATGGAATGCAGCGGTTCAAACGGAACCCCTTGAAGAACTTTAAGAACTAAACTTAAACTCCATGGCGGAGCAACAGGTTTAAACACAGGCTTGATTCTAACTAAAGCCTGACAAAACGCCTGAACAAGCGTCTGGAACATCTGCCAGACGCTTGTGCAGAAGAATAGACAAAGCAGAAATCTGTCCCTTTAAGGAACTAGCTGACAATCCCTTCTCCAATCCTTCTTAGAGAAAGGATAATATCCTAGGCATCCTGACTTTAATCCATGAGTAACCCTTGGATTCACACCAATGAAGATATTTACACCATATCTTATGATAGATTTTCCTGGTGACAGGCTTTCAAGCCTGAATTAAGGTATCAATGACCGACTCGGAGAAACCACGTTTTGATAAAATCAAGCATTCAATCTCCAAGCAGTCAGCCGCAGAGAAATTAGATTTGGATGTTTGAATGGACCTTGGAGTAGAAGGTCCTGCCTCAGCGGCAGAGACCATGGTGGAAGGGATGACATGTCCACCAGATCTGCATACCAAGTCCTGCGTGGCGACGCAGGTGCTATCAAAATCACTGAAGCTCTCTCCTGCTTGATCTTGGCAATCAGACGAGGGAGGAGAGGAAATGGTGGGAACACATAAACCAGGCTGAAGGACCAGGGCACAGAGCATCTATCAGCGCTGCCTGTGGATCCCTTGACCTGGACCCGTAACAGGGAAGCTTGGCGTTCTGGCGAGACGCCATCAGATCCACTTCTGGTTTGCCCCATAGATGAATAAGCTGGGCAGATACCTCCGGATGGAGCTCCCACTCCCCCGGATGAAAAGTCTGCCGACTTAGAAAATCCGCCTCCCAGCTCTCTACTCCTGGGATATAGATAGCTGAGAGATGGCAAGAGTGAACCTCTGCCCATAGAATTATCTTTGAAACCTCCAACATTGCCAGGGGGCTTTTTGTCCCCCCTGATGGTTGATATAGGCTACAGTCGTGATATTGTCCGACTGAAATCTGATGAACCTGACCACAGCTAGTTGAGGCCAAGCCTGAAGAGTATTGAATTTCGCTCTCAGTTCCAGAATGTTTATCGGAAGGAGGGCTTCCTGCTGAGTCCACGAACCCTGAGCCTTCAGGGAGTTCCAGACTGCGCCCCAGCACAGAAGGCTGGCATCTGTCGTGACTATAGTCCACTCTGGCCTGCGGCAACTCATTCCCCTGGACAGATGGACCCGAGAGAACCACCAGAGAAGAGAATCCCTGGTCTCTTTATCCAGATTTAGCAGAGGGGACAAATCTGTGTAATCCCCATTCCACTGATTGAGCATGCAAAGTTGCAGTGGTCTGAGATGTAGGTGGGCAAACGGAACTATGTCCATTGCCGCTACCATTAGGCCGATTACTTCCATACACTGAGCCACTGACGGCCGAGAAGTGGAATGAAAAGCACGGCAGGAAGTTAGAAGCTTTGATAACCTGACCTCTGTCAGAAAAATTTTCATTTCTACTGAATCTATCAGTGTTCCTAGGAAGGAAACTCTTGTGAGAGGGGAGAGAGAACTCTTTTCTTCGTTCACCTTCCACCCGAGAGACCTCAGAAAGGCCAGAATAATGTCCGTATGGGACTTGGCGATTTGAAAAGTCGATGCCTGTATCAGAATGTCGTCTAGGTAAGGAGCCACGGCTATGGCCTTAGAACCGCCAGTAGGGACCCTAGAACCTTCGTAAAGATTCTTGGTGCCGTGGATAACCCGAAGGGAAGAGCCTGTCTAGGAAGGCGAACCTGAGGAACTGATGATGATCTCTGTGAATCGGAATGTGGAGATAAGCATCCTTTAAGTCCAAGGTAGTCATATATTGACCCTCCTGGATCATAGGGAGGATGGGACCCTGAGAAATTTGTTTAGGATCTTGAGATCCAAGATTGGTCTGAAAGTTCCCTCTTTTTTGGGAACTATAAACAGATTTGAATAGAAGCCCTGCCCCTGTTCCTCCCTTGGAACTGGGTGGATCACTCCGTAACCAGCAGGTCTTGAATACAACGTAAGAATGCCTCTCTCTTTATCTGGTATACAGATAATTGTGAGAGATGAAATCTCCCCTTTGGAGATGAAGCTTTGAAGTCCAGAAGATATCCCTGGGAAACAATCTCTAATGCCCAGGGATCCTGGACGTCTCTTGCCCAAGCCTGGGCGAAGAGAGAGAGTCTGCCCCCCACTAGATCCGGTCCCGGATCGAGGGCTACTCCTTCATGCTGTCTTAGAGGCAGCCGCAGGTTTCTTCGCCTGCTTCCCCTTGTTCCAAGCCTGGTTAGGTCTCCAGACTGGTTTGGACTGGGCGAAATTTCCCTCTTGTTTTGCATTAGAGGAAACTGAAGCTGCGCCACTCTTGAAGTTTCGAAAGGAACACAAATTATTCTGTTTCGTCCTTAACTTATTGGACCTATCCTGAGGAAGGGCGTGACCTTTTCCTCCAGTAATATCAGAAATGATCTCCTTCAGACCGGGCCCGAATAGGGTCTGTCCCTTGAAGGGGATGTTAAGAAGCTTAGACTTTGAAGTAACGTCTGCTGACCAGGACTTAAGCCATAGCGCCCTACTCCCCAAAATGGCAAAACCTGAATTCTTAGCCGTTAGCTTGGCTAAATGAAAAATGGCATCAGAAATAAAGGAGTTAGCTAACTTAAGAGCTTTAATCCTGTCTAGAATATCGTCTAACGGGGTCTCCACCTGTAGAGCCTCCTCAAGAGACTCAAACCAAAAAGCCGATGCAGCAGTAACTGGGGCAATGCATGCAAGAGGCTGGAGAATAAAACCTTGATGTATAAAAATTTTCTTAAGGAGACCCTCCAATTTTTTATCCATAGGATCTAGGAAAGCACAACTGTCCTTGACGGGGATAGTTGTACGCTTAGCTAGGGTGGAGACTGCTCCCTCCACCTTAGGAACCGTCTGCCACGAGTCCCGTATGGTGGCATCTATGGGAAACATCTTTTTAAAAGCAGGAGGGGGAGAGAACGGCACACTTGGTCTATCCCATTCCTTAGTAATAATTTCCGAAAACCTCTTAAGGACTGGAAAAACATTGGTGTAAACAGGTACTGCAAAGTATTTGTCCATTTTACACAATTTCTCTGGAACCACAATGGGGTCACAGTCATCCAGAGTCGCTAATACCTCCCTAAGCAATAAGCGGAGGTGTTCAAGCTTAAATTTAAACGCTGTCATCTCAGAATCAGACTGAAGTAAAGCCTTCCCTGAGTCTGAAATGTCACTCACAGATAGAAGCTCACCTTCCTCAGCTTCTGAGCATTGTGAGGGTATATCGGACACAGGCAATAAAGCGTCAGAAAGCTCTGTATTAATTCTAGCACCAGAGATGTCTCGCTTTCCTTGTAGCCCTGGCAGTTTGGAGAATACCTCAGTGAGGGTAGCATTCATAACTGCCGCCATGTCCTGTAAGGTAAAAGAATTAGACGCGCTAGATGTACTTGGCGTCACTTGAGCGGGAGTTATAGGTTCTGACACATGGGGAGAGTTAGATGGCATAATCTCCCTCTTTTCAGTCAGAGAATCCCCTGGAGATAAATCTTTAATAAAGGTGAAACAGCAATTAAACAAAAACGTTACTGTGCCTTTAAGAGAAAAAAACTAGCACTTAAACTGCAAAACAGTGAAAAAATACTAAATAAATCTTTGAAATCTTTGAAATTTTTACAGTGTGAATAAGGGACTAAAGCAGCATTGCACCCACTTGCAAATAGATGATTAACCCCTTAGGCCCCAAACCGGATTGAAAAACGTTAAAAAAAATTAAAAATCAATTGAGCACCATGCCACAGCTCTGCTGAGGCTCCTACCTGCCCTTAAATACGATTCTGTGCAGAAATAACCCCTTTGAAATGGTTCTCAGATGCCAGAGGACTCTTCTAGGGAAGCTCGATGTCTCAGTCTGTATTAAAACTGTGCAGTTAGAGCGCTAAAATAGGCCCCTCCCACCATGTACTGGATGTCAAATGGCCTTAAGAAAATACTCCTAGGAGTATCTGTCTAGCCATGTGGAAACTAGGCCCCAAATAAAGACTTATCTCACTCAGAGAAAAAACGTCCTATTTATGAAATCATGTCACTAAGCAATATGAATATTAACATGAGTATTACCCTGTTATGTAAGCATGATCCCAGTCGCTGTTAAATCACTGCATCAGGCTTACCTCAAATACACAAGGCTCTGTCAGCATTTTCTAAAACTTATTCCTCTCTCTAGAAATAAAAATACTGAACATACCTCAAAGCAGGTAATCTGCAGGCCGTTCCCCCAACTGAAGTTTTCTCATATTCATCAGTTATGTGTGAGAACAGCAATGGACCTTAGTTACAAACCGCTAAGATCATCAAATCTTCAGGCAGAATTCTTCATCTAATTTCTGCCTGAGAGAAAAACAGTACAATGCCGGTACTGTTTAAAAATAAACTCTTGATTGAAGGTAAAACTACACTAAGTCACCACATATCTCTTGATACTTCCTTTCTTGTCGAGAGTTGCAAGAGAATGACTGGGGTGGCAGTTAGGGGAGGAGCTATATAGACAGCTCTGCTGTGGGTGTCCTCTTGCAACTTCCTGTTGGGAAGGAGAATATCCCACAAGTAATGGATGAACCCGTGGACTGGATACACCTTACAAGAGAAATAGATAATCTAGGCTGATGGACCAAAGAACTGCCAAGGCAGTAATCAGCTCGGACTGGGGGCCCTGGACCTGGACCCTTATCCCAAAAGGCAGGCAGTCTGACAAGATGCCATGAGATCCAACTCCAGCCGACCCCATCTGAAAATCAGGTTGGAGAATACTCCCGGATGAAAAATCTGACAACTCAGAAAATATGTTTCCCAAGTGTCTATCCCTGGGATATGGATCGCCGACAGATAGCAAGAAGGAAACTGGGCCGAAGCCAACTGAGGCCAGACCAGAAGAGTCTTGAAGCTCGCTCTCAGTTGCAGGAAGTCTATAAAAAGAACAGACTCCACTTGAGTCCACACTCTGCAAAATCATGTTCCCTGGGCTAGGTGATCCAGAGGCAACCACCATAGAAAATAGTCCCTAGTCTCCCAAACCAGGGTTATTTGAGGAGACAAGTTTGCATAATCTCCGTTCCACTGCCTGAGCATGCTTAACTGCATAGGTCTGAGGTGGAACGAACAAACGGAATTTTAAGAGACACAAGGCGCTGTTCATTTTATCAACCTTAGAAGGATGAAACGTTGAGTGGACCTCACCGGGGATTGAGTCTGCAACCCTCAGGTTGTTACAGAGCTCAGTCACAGTGCCTTAGCATGCTGAGCCATCTGTCTGGCTAATGTCCATTGCCGTCACCATCAGCCCGAATACCTCTATATACTGAGCCACTGAAAGCCGAGAAGTGGACTGAAGGACTAGACCAGTATTGATAGACCTTGATTTCCTGACCTCAGTCAGAAAAATTTTCATTGATATGGAATTCGTTATGATTCTCAAGAAACCTACCCTTGTGCTTAGGACTAAGGAACACTTTTCCAAAGTCACCTCCACCCGTGAGTTCACGGGAAGTATAACACCATGTTCATGTAAATCTTGCTTGCTGTAAGGATGACGCCTGGACTAGGATATTAGCCAGATAGGGCACCATTGCAATGCCCTGTAACTAAAGCACCGCCAACAGAGATCCCAGAGCCTCCGTAAGAACTCGGAACTGTGGCAAGACCGGAAGGAAGGACCACGAACAGGAAGTGTTTGTCCAGAAAGGCAAACCCTAGAACTTCAGACGATTCTCGTGAACGGCACATGAAGGCACTTGACCCTCAATCCACCGTTGACATAACTTGACCCTCTAAGATCAAGGGAGAAATGGAACAAATTAATAGTTTCCATCTTGAAGGACAGTACCCTTCTTAAAAAATGGTCTGAAGATTCCCCTCTTTTGGGAACCACAACTTGACCGGTAACCCCATATCCTATACCAGTATTAGAACTGGAACAACCACTCCCAGGTCTGAGAGATCTCCTACACAGTGTAAGGACGTCTCTCCCTTTGTCTGTTCCTCAGACAATCTTGAAAGCAGAAAATGCCTCTGAGAGGAAAACATTTGAGCTCGAAACCAAACTTGAGCGAAAACGGAAAATCAACCCCCTACGAGATCCAATCCCGGACTGGGGCATGTTCCCCATGCTGTCTGTGATTCAACAGCAGGCTATGTTTTCACCAAAATCTTATACATAAGGTTTCAAGAGCTGGAACAGAACCACCAATACTCCCAGTTTGATAACTGGAAGGGAAGAAATTGAAATAAAGTAATTAACCAATTGAAAGCTTTATCTTGTCCTGAATTTTATCCAGGGAAACTACTAATAGCATCAGACAACGCATCAAACCAATATGCCGTCACACCAGTGATGGTAGCAAAGTACACAGATGGCTGCCATTGTAAACCCTGGTGTGTCCCCCATTACTAAATGTTGTCCATAGGACTATCCTCTAAGGGCATAGAAGTTCACATAGTCAAAACTACACCTTCCCCCCTAAGGAATGTCATCCAGCCTCTTAGCTGATACGGCTATGGGAAACAGTCTTGTAAATACAGGGAATGCCTAAGGCACCAATTCCATCTGAAACTGAGATTCTCAGTGACATGGAGGAACCTTTTAGAATAGCAATTCCTCTAGCAATGCTTTTACCTTATGTAAAAATATAGAATGCATCATAACCCCGAGTGGAGTGTGAAGGAAACGCAGGGCATTGCATGTCGGCCATATAATTTTGAGGGAAACTATAGGAGAAATTTGTGGTTATTGTTAACAGACTCCCAAACAGCAATCGCCATAGTAGTAGGTTCAAAAAGAAAAACAGAATTTATGCTTACCTGATAAATTACTTTCTCCAACGGTGTGTCCGGTCCACGGCGTCATCCATAACTTGTGGGAATATTCTCTTCCCCAACAGGAAATGGCAAAGAGCACAGCATAAGCTGTCCACATAGTCCCTCCTAGGCTCCGCCCACCCCAGTCATTCGACCGACGGACAGGAGAAAAACAGGAGAAACCATAGGATGCCGTGGTGACTGTAGTTAAAGAAAGAAATTCATAAAACCTGATTAAAAAACCAGGGCGGGCCGTGGACCGGACACACCGTTGGAGAAAGTAATTTATCAGGTAAGAATAAATTCTGTTTTCTCCAACATTGGTGTGTCCGGTCCACGGCGTCATCCATAACTTGTGGGAACCAATACCAAAGCTTTAGGACACGGATGAAGGGAGGGAGCCAATCAGGTCACCTAAACAGAAGGAACCACGGCTTGCAAAACCTTTCTCCCAAAAATAGCCTCCGAAGAAGCAAAAGTATCAAATTTGTAGAATTTGGCAAAAGTGTGCAGGGAAGACCAAGTCGCTGCCTTACATATCTGATCAACAGAAGCCTCGTTCTTGAAGGCCCAAGAGGAAGCCACAGCCCTAGTAGAGTGAGCTGTGATGCGTTCAGGAGGCTGCCGTCCGGCAGTCTCGTAAGCCAATCGGATGATGCTTTTCAGCCAAAAGGAAAGAGAGGTAGCAGTAGCTTTTTGACCTCTCCTCTTGCCAGAATAAACGACAAACAGAGAAGACGTTTGTCTGAAATCCTTTGTTGCTTCTAAATAGAACTTTAAAGCACGAACTACATCTAAATTATGTAACAAACGTTCCTTCTTTGAAACTGGATTCGGACACAAAGAAGGCACAACTATTTCCTGGTTAATATTCTTGTTGGAAACAACCTTTGGCAGGAGCTATCAAGATCACCGAGGCCCTCTCCTGTTTGATCCTGGCTACCAGCCTGGGAATGAGAGGAAACGGTGGAAACACATAAGCTAGGTTGAAGGTCCAAGGCGCTACTAATGCATCCACTAGAGTCGCCTTGGGATCCCTGGATCTGGACCCGTAGCAAGGAACCTTGAAGTTCTGACGAGACGCCATCAGATCCATGTCTGGAATGCCCCATAATTGAGACAACTGGGCAAATATCTCCGGGTGGAGTTCCCACTCCCCCGGATGGAATGTCTGACGACTCAGATAATCCGCCTCCCAGTTTTCCACTCCTGGGATGTGGATCGCAGATAGGTGGCAGGAGTGATCCTCCGCCCATTTTATGATTTTGGTCACTTCTCTCATCGCCAGGGAACTCCTTGTTCCCCCCTGATGGTTGATGTAAGCAACAGTCGTCATGTTGTCTGATTGGAATCTTATGAATCTGGCCTTTGCTAGTTGAGGCCAAGCCCTGAGAGTATTGAATATCGCTCTCAGTTCCAGAATGTTTATCGGGAGAAGAGACTCTTCCCGAGACCATAGACCCTGAGCTTTCAGGGAGTCCCAGACCGCGCCCCAGTCCACTAAACTGGCGTCGGTCGTGACGATGACCCACTCTGGTCTGCGGAAGCTCATTCCCTGGGACAAGTGATCTTGGGTTAGCCACCAACGGAGTGAGTCTCTGGTCTTCTGATCTACTTGAATCACTGGAGACAAGCCTGTATAGTCCCCATTCCACTGTTTCAGCATGCACAGTTGTAATGGTCTTAGATGAATTCGCGCAAAAGGAACTATGTCCATTGCTGCAACCATCAACCCTACTACTTCCATGCACTGAGCTATGGAAGGTCGTGGAACAGAGTAAAGAACTTGACAAGCGTTTAGAAGCTTTGACTTTCTGACATCTGTCAGGAAAATCTTCATTTCTAAAGAATCTATTATTGTCCCCAAGAAAGGAACTCTTGTCGACGGAGACAGGGAACTTTTTTATATGTTCACCTTCCACCCGTGAGATCTGAGAAAGGCCAGAACGATGTCTGTGTGAGCCTTTGCCTTTGAAAGAGACGACGCTTGTATCAGAATGTCGTCCAAGTAAGGTGCCACTGCAATGCCCCTTGGTCTTAGAACCGCTAGAAGGGACCTGAGTACCTTTGTGAAAATCCTTGGAGCAGTGGCTAGCCCGAATGGGAGAGCCACAAACTGGTAATGTTTGTCCAGAAAGGCGAACCTTAGGAACTGATGATGATCTTTGTGGATAGGAATATGTAGATACGCATCCTTTAGATCCACGGTAGTCATAAATTGACCCTCCTGGATTGTAGGTAAAATCGTTCGAATAGTTCCATTTTGAACGATGGCACTCTGAGAAATTTGTTTAGAATCTTTAAATCCAGAATTGGTCTGAAAGTTCCCTCTTTTTTGGTAACTACAAACAGATTTGAGTAAAACCCCATTCCTTGTTCCACAGTTGGAACTGGGTGTATCACTCCCATTTTTAACAGGTCTTCTACACAATGTAAGAATGCCTGTCTCTTTATTTGGTTTGAAGATAAGTGAGACATGTGGAACCTTCCCCTTGGGGGTAGTTCCTTGAATTCCAGAAGATAACCGTGAGAAACAATTTCTAGTGCCCAGGGATCCTGAACATCTCTTGCCCAAGCCTGAGCGAAGAGAGAGAGTCTGCCCCCTACTAGATCCGGTCCCGGATCGGGGGCTGCTCCTTCATGCTGTTTTGGTAGCAGCAGCAGGCTTCTTGGCCTGCTTACCCTTGTTCCAGCCTTGCATCGGTTTCCAAGCTGGTTTGGTTTGCGAAGCATTACCCTCTTGTCTAGAGGCTGCAGAGTTGGAGGCCGGTCCGTTCCTGAAATTGCGAAAGGAACGAAAATTAGACTTATTCTTGGCCTTGAAAGGCCTATCTTGTGGGAGGGCGTGGCCCTTACCCCCAGTGATGTCTGAGATAATCTCTTTCAATTCTGGCCCAAAAAGGGTTTTACCCTTGAAAGGGATATTAAGCAATTTTGTCTTGGATGATACATCCGCTGACCAAGACTTTAGCCAGAGCGCTCTGCGCGCCACAATTGCAAACCCTGAATTTTCCGCCGCTAATCTAGCGAACTGCAAAGCGGCATCTAAAATAAAGGAATTAGCTAACTTAAGTGCGTGAATTCTGTCCATAACCTCCTCATACGGAGTCTCTCTACTGAGCGACTTTTCTAGTTCCTCGAACCAGAACCACGCTGCTGTAGTGACAGGAATAATGCACGAAATAGGTTGCAGGAGGTAACCTTGCTGTACAAAAATCTTTTTAAGCAAACCCTCCAATTTTTTATCCATAGGATCTTTGAAAGCACAATTATCCTCGATAGGAATAGTAGTGCGCTTGGCTAGTGTAGAAACTGCCCCCTCGACCTTAGGAACTATCTGCCATAAGTCCTTTCTGGGGTCGACCATAGGAAATAATTTCTTAAATATAGGAGGGGGGACAAAAGGTATGCCGGGCTTCTCCCACTCCTTATTCACTTTGTCCGCCACCCGCTTGGGTATAGGAAAAGCGTCGGGGTGCACCGGAACCTCTAGGAACTTGTCCATCTTGCACAATTTTTCTGGAATGACCAGGTTGTCACAATCATCCAGAGTAGATAGCACCTCCTTAAGCAGTGCGCAGAGATGCTCTAATTTAAATTTAAATGTCACAACATCAGGTTCTGCCTGTTGAGAAATTCTACCTGAATCAGAAATTTCCCCATCTGACAAAACCTCCCTCATGGCCACTTCAGATTGGTGTGAGGGTATGACAGAGCAATTATCATCAGCGCCCTCCTGCTCTACAGTGTTTAAAACAGAGCAATCGCTCTTTCTCTGAAATGCAGGCATTTTGGATAAAATATTTGCTATGGAGTTATCCATTACTGCCTTCAATTGTTGCATAGTAACAAGCATTGGCGCGCTAGAAGTACTAGGGGTCTCCTGCGTGGGCAAAACTGGTGTAGACACAGAAGGAGATGATGTAGAACTATGTCTACTCCCTTCATCTGATGAATCATCTTGGGCAACTTTACTATCTGTGGCAGTACTGTCCTTACTTTGTTTGGACGCTATGGCACAATTATCACACAATTTTGAAGGGGGAGACACATTGGCTTCCATACATACAGAACATAGTTTATCTGAAGGCACAGACATGTTAAACAGGCTTAAACTTGTCAATAAAGTACAAAAAACGTTTTAAAACAAAACCATTACTGTCTCTTTAAATTTTAAACAGGGCACACTTTTTTTACTGAATATGTGAAAAACTATGAAGGAATTGTTCAATTTTAACCAAATTTTCACCACAGTGTCTTAAAGTATTCAAAGCATTGCACCCCAAATTTCAGACCTTTAACCCTTAAAATGAGGAAACCGGAGCCGTTTACAGTTTTAACCCCTCTACAGTCCCAGCTACAGCCTTTGCTGAGACTTTACCAAACCCAGGGGGGTATACGATACCAAATGAGGCCTTCTAGGAACCTTTTCAACTACTTCCAGACCCACACACATGCAGCTGCATGTCCTGCTCTCAAAAGTAACTGCGCAGTAATGGCGCGAAAATGAGGCTCTGCCTACTACAGAGAAGGCCCTTCCTGACTGGGAAGGTGTCTAAACCAGTGCCTGACGTAAAAAAACGTTCCCCAAAGTTATAAAGTGTGAATTTCAACATCAAGCTGTATAAAATGCCCAAATAAAGCAATCGATCTAGCCCATAAAAGTGTCTACCAGTTTTATAGCCCATATTAAGCCCTTTATTCTGTTTGAGACTAAGAAAATGGCTTACCGGTCCCCATGAGGGGAAATGACAGCCTTCCAGCATTACACAGTCTTGTTAGAAATATGGCTAGTCATACCTTAAGCAGAAAAGTCTGCCAACTGTTCCCCCCAACTGAAGTTATCTCGTCTCAACAGTCCTATGTGGGAACAGAAACCGATTTTAGTTACTGCTGCTAAAATCATACTCCTCTCACAAACAGAACTCTTCATCCTTTTCTGTTTCAGAGTAAATAGTACATACCAGCACTATTTTAAAATAACAAACTCTTGATAGTAGAATAAAAAACTACAACTAAACACCACATACTCTTCACCATCTCCGTGGAGATGCTGCTTGTTCAGCGGCAAAGAGAATGACTGGGGTGGGCGGAGCCTAGGAGGGACTATGTGGACAGCTTTTGCTGTGCTCTTTGCCATTTCCTGTTGGGGAAGAGAATATTCCCACAAGTTATGGATGACGCCGTGGACCGGACACACCAATGTTGGAGAAAAATAAATTTGAACAAATTTTTAAGAAATTTTTCACATAGGAACGATACTGTTCCTTTAAATCTTAAAAGTAACTCTATTCTTGTGTGTGTTTGTTTCATCCTCAGTCACAAAGGATGAACTAACAAAGAAACAGCTGAAATGCATTTATTATAATGTACACAGAACGTTACTGTCTCTTTAAATCTTAAAGTAACTCATTTTGTGTGTTTTTGTACCATCCTACGTCACAAAGGATGAATTAACAAATAAAATTTTACTGTCTTTTTAAGTTTTAAAAGAACATTTTATTTCTGTTGTGCAGAACAACCCAATAAAAATATTAATATTGTTGTAAATAGACATTGCTATGTACATCAAGAAACAGAGAACTGCCTGTGGTTCATACAATTATTCTGGACACTATGGCCTAGATTTGGAGTTTGGCGTTAGCCGTGAAAACCAGCGTTAGAGGCTCCTAACACTGGTTTTAGGCTACCTCCGGTATTTGGAGTCACTCAAAATAGGGTCTAACGCTCACTTTTCAGCCGCGACTTTTCCATACCGCAGATCCCCTTACGTAAATTGCGTATCCTATCTTTTCAATGGGATTTTTCTAACTCCGGTATTTAGAGTCGTGTCTGAAGTGAGCGTTAGAACTCTAACGACAAAACTCCAGCCGCAGGAAAAAAGTCAGTAGTTAAGAGCTTTCTGGGCTAACGCCGGTTTATAAAGCTCTTAACTACTGTACTCTAAAGTACACTAACACCCATAAACTACCTATGTACCCCTAAACCGAGGTCCCCCCACATCGCCGACACTCGATTAAATTTTTTTAACCCCTAATCTGCCGACCGCCACCTACGTTATCCTTATGTACCCCTAATCTGCTGCCCCTAACACCGCCGACCCCTATATTATATTTATTAACCCCTAACCTGCCCCCCACAACGTCGCAGCCAGCTACCTACAATAATTAACCCCTAATCTGCCGACCGCAAAGCGCTGCCACCTACGTTATACTTATGTACCCCTAATCTGCTGCCCCTAACACCGCCGACCCCTATATTATATTTATTAACCCCTAATCTGCCCCCCTCAACGTCGCCTCCACATGCCTACACTTATTAACCCCTAATCTGCCGACCGGACCGCACCGCTATTATTATAAAGTTATTAAACCCTAATCCGCCTCACTAACCCTATAATAAATAGTATTAACCCCTAATCTGCCCTCCCTAACATCGCCGACACCTAACTTCAAACATTAACCCCTAATCTGCCGACTGGAGCTCACCACTATTCTAATAAATGTATTAAACCCTAAAGCTAAGTCTAACCCTAACACTAACACCCCCCTAAGTTAAATATAATTTAAATCTAACAAAATAAATTAACTCTTATTAAATAAATTATTCCTATTTAAAGCTAAATACTTACCTGTAAAATAAATCCTAATATAGCTACAATATAAATTATAATTATATTATAGCTATTTTAGGATTAATATTTATTTTACAGGTAACTTTGTATTTATTTTAACCAGGTACAATAGCTTTTAAATAGTTAAGAACTATTTAATAGCTAAAATAGTTAAAATAATTACAAAATTACCTGTAAAATAAATCCTTACCTAAGTTACAATTAAACCTAACACTACACTATCAATAAATTAATTAAATAAACTACCTACAATTACCTACAATTAACCTAACACTACACTATCAATAAATTAATTAAATACAATTCCTACAAATAAATACAATTAAATAAACTAGCTAAAGTACAAAAAATAAAAAAGAACTAAGTTACAAAAAATAAAAAAATATTTACAAACATAAGAAAAATATTACAACAATTTTAAACTAATTACACCTACTCTAAGCCCCCTAATAAAATAACAAAGCCCCCCAAAATAAAAAAATGCCCTACCCTATTCTAAATTACTAAAGTTCAAAGCTCTTTTACCTTACCAGCCCTGAACAGGGCCCTTTGCGGGGCAGGCCCCAAGAAGTTCAGCTCTTTTGCCTGTAAAAAAAAACATACAATACCCAAGCCCCCCAACATTACAACCCACCACCCACATACCCCTAATCTAACCCAAACCCCCCTTAAATAAACCTAACACTAAGCCCCTGAAGATCTTCCTACCTTGTCTTCACCTCACCGGGTTCACCGATCTGTCCAGAAGAGCTCCTCCGATGTCCTGATCCAAGCCCAAGCGGGGGGCTGAAGAGGTCCATGATCCGGCTGAAGTCTTCATCCAAGTGGGGCAGAAGAGGTCTTCCATCCGATTGAAGTCTTCATCCAAGCGGGATCTTCTATGGTCATCCATCCGGAGCGGAGCGGCAGGATCCTGAAGACCTCCGACGCGGAACATCCATCCTGGCCGACGACTGAACGACGAATGACGGTTCCTTTAAATGACGTCATCCAAGATGGCGTCCCTCGAATTCCGATTGGCTGATAGGATTCTATCAGCCAATCGGAATTAAGGTAGGAATATTCTGATTGGCTGATGGAATCAGCCAATCAGAATCAAGTTCAATCCGATTGTCTGATCCAATTAGCCAATCAGATTGAGCTCGCATTCTATTGGCTGTTCCGATCAGCCAATAGAATGCGAGCTCAATCTGATTGGCTGATCGGATCAGGATAGAATCCTATCAGCCAATCGGAATTCGAGCGTAGAGAGCGCAGCTAACAAATGCCCGTATAGCTCCGCCCCTCGTGGGCGTGACAGTACTCCATCTCCCAGTACTTTGACTGAACTGCGTCCAGAGATGGAGACAAGGGCTCAAAAAATCGGCGGGAATATAACTCCGCCCATCGTGGGCGTCACCGTACACAATCTCCCGGTCGCTATTAAGGCTTATAGGTCTGACACCAGGATATAACAACTAAGTGCCATGATAACAGTGTGGCTAAGTATGTTACCGCATGTGAGGCAGCTCTTCCAAAAACTTTCACAGAAAATAAAAGCTAGCCGTCTCCCAGTCGGCATATGTTATGTTAAAACCGCCGGGAGTAAAATAACACTGATTGCCAGCCCCAGTGTCTGTATACCATAGTTCTCTCTCAAGAAGAGATCCCCTCACAATAAAGAGCCCAATCTTTATCTTAGCCCTTGACATGTGATTGCATGAAAAGTTAACCGTCTCCCGGTCGGCATATTTTATGTTAAAACCGCCGGCAGTAAAACAACACTGATTCCATCCAGTCCCCAGTGTCTGTATAACATCTCTCTCCCTCAAGAAGAGATCACAGTCCCATCACAATATGGAGCCCAATCTATCTCAGCTCTTAACATGTGATTGTATGTAATGCAGTGCTCACTTTCTTCTGAGAGAATGATGTCCCCAGAAATAATAAAGTTAGGACTTAACTCGAAAGCTGTGCTACAGCATGGCAGTTCAGCAGGTGTAAGAGGTCTCTCTCTCCCTCCCATAGCCCTGTAGAATAAGATAAGCCTGAGTTAAATGTGCTTAGGCTATCTGGATTAGGGCAACAAATATATATAGGAGGCGCAGTGAGAATTATGTCCCACCAGTTCCTATTGCTTTAAAGCCACCAAATGTTCTACTGTAGAGACTGATCTGGTCTAGGCTACACCCTAGCACAAAGTAGCAGTCGCTGGCACTACTTTAAAAATAATAAACTCTTGATTTAAGAATCTATAACTAACACCTCACTTTACCTCTTCCTATCACTAACACAAGCAAAGAGAATTGACTGTAGTGGGAGGGAAGGGAGGAGCTATATATGCAGCTTTGCTGTGGTGCTCTTTGCCTCCTCCTGCTGACCAGGAGGCGTAATCCCACAAGTAAGGATGAAATCCGTGAACTCATTGTGTCTTTAAAAAGAAATGCTCCCGTGCTGCTGAATGTGCCAGGAGGAAATCCTGCTCTGAACCCGATTTCCTACACTATAAGTTCATTCTTTATTCTTACTCCTCTGCCCTTCACTTAGCCAAGCAAAATACTTCTCTTCTCTCATATCTTCTCACTCATCAAACCCTAAACGTCTCTTCTCCACTTTCAACACTCTCCTCTGTCCACCTGCACCACCCCTTCATCGGACTTTAGTGCTCAAGACTTGGCAGACTACTTTTTCAACAAAACACTTACCATCCGAAGTAACATCCCACCACAAGACTGCAACGTTCCATCTCCGCCCCGGTCACCCCCTCCAACACTCTCAGTACCTTCCCCAACCACTGAGAATTAAGTAAGTTCCCTAATATCTTCTTCACACCTCACTACCTGTCCACTTGACCCTATCCCTTCACATCTAATACCTTCTCTGTCCTCTACCCTCACCCCTTACTGACATATTCAACCGATCCCTTACTACTGGTTAATTTCCATCATCCTTTAAACATGCAAAGGTCACCCCCATCCACAAAAAACCCTTCCTCAACCCCAATTCTCCTGCAAACTACTGCCCCATATCACTACTTCCGCTAGTTTCTAAAGTCCTGGAAAAACAGAATTTATGCTTACCTGATAAATTACTTTCTCCAACGGTGTGTCCGGTCCACGGCGTCATCCTTACTTGTGGGAAATATATCTTCCCCAACAGGAAATGGCAAAGAGTCCCAGCAAAAGCTGGCCACACAGTCCCTCCTAGGCTCCGCCCACCCCAGTCATTCGACCGACGGACAGGAGGAAAAAACAGGAGAAACTATAGGGTGCCGTGATGACTGTAGTTAGAGAAAATAATTCATCAAACCTGATTAAAAAACCAGGGCGGGCCGTGGACCGGACACACCGTTGGAGAAAGTAATTTATCAGGTAAGCATAAATTCTGTTTTCTCCAACATTGGTGTGTCCGGTCCACGGCGTCATCCTTACTTGTGGGAACCAATACCAAAGCTTTAGGACACGGATGAAGGGAGGGAGCAAATCAGGTTACCTAAACAGAAGGCACCACGGCTTGCAAAACCTTTCTCCCAAAAATAGCCTCCGAAGAAGCAAAAGTATCAAATTTGTAAAATTTGGCAAAAGTGTGCAGTGAAGACCAAGTCGCTGCCTTACATATCTGATCAACAGAAGCCTCGTTCTTGAAGGCCCATGTGGAAGCCACAGCCCTAGTAGAGTGAGCTGTGATTCTTTCAGGAGGCTGCCGTCCGGCAGTCTCGTAAGCCAATCGGATGATGCTTTTAAGCCAAAAGGAAAGAGAGGTAGAAGTCGCTTTTTGACCTCTCCTTTTACCAGAATAGACGACAAACAGAGAAGATGTTTGTCTGAACTCTTTTGTAGCTTCTAAATAGAATTTTAGAGCACGGACTACGTCTAAATTGTGTAACAAACGTTCCTTCTTTGAAACTGGTTTTGGACACAAAGAAGGTACAACTATCTCCTGGTTAATATTTCTGTTGGAAACAACCTTTGGAAGAAAACCAGGTTTAGTACGCAAAACAACCTTATCTGAATGGAACACCAGATAGGGCGGAGAACACTGCAAAGCAGATAACTCAGAAACTCTTCTAGCAGAAGAAATAGCAACCAAAAACAAAACTTTCCAAGATAACAACTTAATATCTATGGAATGTAAAGGTTCAAACGGAACCCCTTGGAGAACTGAAAGAACTAGATTTAAACTCCAGGGAGGAGTCAAAGGTCTGTAAACAGGCTTGATTCTAACCAGAGCCTGAACAAATGCTTGAACATCTGGCACAGCTGCCAGTCGTTTGTGTAGTAAGACAGATAACACAGAAATCTGTCCCTTTAGAGAACTCGCTGATAATCCTTTATCCAAACCCTCTTGTAGAAAGGAAAGGATCTTAGGGATTTTGATCTTATTCCATAAGAATCCCTTGGATTCACACCAGCAGATATATCTTTTCCATATTTTATGGTAAATTTTTCTTGTTACCGGTTTTCTGGCTTGAACTAGAGTATCTATCACAGAATCTGAAAACCCACCCTTTGATAGAATCAAGCGTTAAATTTCCAAGCCGTCAGGTGGAGGGAGACCAGATTTGGATGTTCGAATGGACCCTGTACAAGAAGATCCTGTCTCAAAGGTAGCTTCCATGGTGGAACCGATGACATATTCACCAGGTCTGCATACCAAGTCCTGCGTGGCCACGCAGGAGCTATCAAGATCACCGAGGCCCTCTCCTGCTTGATCCTGGCTACCAGCCTGGGAATGAGAGGGAACGGTGGAAACACATAGGCTAGGTTGAAGGTCCAAGGCGCTACTAGTGCATCCACTAGAGTCGCCTTGGGATCCCTGGATCTGGACCCGTAGCAAGGAACACCACATACTCTTAACCATCTCCGTGGAGATGTTGCCTGTGCAACGGCAAAGAGAATGACTGGGGTGGGCGGAGCCTAGGAGGGACTGTGTGGCCAGCTTTTGCTGGGACTCTTTGCCATTTCCTGTTGGGGAAGAAATATTTCCCACAAGTAAGGATGACGCCGTGGACCGGACACACCAATGTTGGAGAAAACTACTTTTCGATCGCCTAACACACTTCCTATCCTCAAACTCATTGCTTAACCCCCTGCAATCTGGCTTCCGTCCCCAACACTCAACTGAGACTGCCCTCACCAAGGTTACTAACGATCTTCTTTCTGCTAAAAACAATGGCCCCTATTCTATGCTTATCTTACTTGACCTGTCTGCTGCCTTTGACACTGTTGACCATCCCCTCCTCCTAAGGACTCTCAGCTCCCTTGGGCTCTGTAACAATGCCCTCTCCTGGATCCACTCTTATCTCTCTAATAGGTCCTTTTCTGTCTCATTTGCTGGCGACTCCTCCTCTCCACTGCCTCTGTCTGTTGGAGTACCTCAAGGCTCTGTTCTAGGCCCTCTACTCTTCTCTATTTATACTTCCTCACTGGGTAAACTTATCAGTAGCTATGGCTTCAACTATCACCTCTATGCTGATGATACTCATATCTACCTATCCACCCCTGCACTCTCTCCTTCTGTCCTTTCCCACATCAGCAACTGCTTATCTGGCATTTCTTCCTGAATGGCCTCTCACCACCTAAAAATCAACATGTCCAAGACTGAGCTTCTTCTAATCCCCCCATCTAATTCTACTCTAGTTTCTAACTTTACTATCACTGTTGGTGACACCACTATATCCCCATCACCCCAAGTCCGCTGCCTAGGAGTTATACTTGACTCCAATCTGTCCTTCATACCCCACATCCAATCGCTCTCTTCATCCTTTTGCAACCACCTATGCAATATATATCCAAAATTTGTACTTTTCTGAGTGCTGAAACTACTAAACAGCTAATCCATTCCATAGTAATATCCCGGCTTGACTACTGTAACAACCTACTAACTGGCCTTCCTCTCTCCCGCCTCTCCCCCCTTCAATCCATCCTAAATGCCTCGGCTAGGCTAATGCACCTCTCCCGACGCTCTGTATCTGCTGCACCCCTCTGTGAGTCCCTTCACTGGCTCCCCATTCACAGCAGAATTAAATTCAAAATTCTCACTCTGACCTACAAAGCTCTTACCAATGCAGCCCCCCCCCCCATACCTGTCCTCACTCATCAACAAATATACTCCAGCCTGTCTCCTAAGATCCAACAACGATCTACTCCTTGCCTCTTCTACCATCACCTCCTCTTATGCTAGACTACAGGACTTCTCTCGTGCGGCACCAACCCTCTGGAATGCACTTCCTCGAGCTGTCAGACTTTACCCCAACCTCTCCTCCTTTAAAGGCTCCCTAAAGACCTTCTTGTTCAGGGAAGCCTATCACCAAATCAGTAACTAATGAATTCCACTTGCTTAATAGTTGCCCTCATCTAACTCCACACTAACATCATTCCCATCTGTGCAGTCCCCTCCTCCTGTTTCTCACCCTCCTACCCAATTAGATTGTAAGTTCCCACGGGAACAGGGCTCCCAATTCCCCCTGTATTTGTTTGTTAAATTTTGTCTGGTGTCTCATATTGTACTGTCCTTTTATTTTTGTTACCCATGGACAGCGCTGCGGAATCTGTTGGCGCTTTATAAATAAGGAATTATAATAATAATAATAAACCAAAACTGCGGCCTTAAGGACTTTCCTGACAACAGCTGCTTGCGAAGAAGCAAAAAGATCAAAGCGATAATATTTGGAAAAAGTATACAGAGAAAACCATGTCACAGCTTTGCAAATCTGCTCCAAAGATGCATCCTTTTTAAAAGTCCACAAAGTTGCAACTGCTCTTGTAGAATAAGCTGTGATATGGTATGAACCTAATTTGTTAAAGTTACACAGAAACTGTGAAACATTATCAGAATTTGTAAAATCCCAAGCCTAAATACACTGAGGTACAAAATAAAATACAAAATAGAAAGTTTAAATGTAATAAAACTAAATCAGAAGTTTAAAGTAATATAAAATACAAAGCACAAAGTGTCAATGCAGCAAAACTCTCAGGTCATGCAGTGTTATATATCACTGGGCTTGTCTCTCCTTCACATAAAAAAAATACAGGGAACACCCCTTGGAGAAGTATAGCAAAATCTGCCTTTTTAGAATTTCACTAGGGATCTCGCAGTGCTGGAAAATCATTTTATATCATCTTGTCTCATCTTGCGGAGAGGTTAATATAATCAAGCTGATAGTTACAAGAACGTAATTAGAGCTGCAACAACTAATCGTCATAATCGATAATAATCGATTATGAAAATAGTTGTCAACGAATCTCATAATCGATTAATCGGTTTGCAATTAGTTGGTCTGTGCACAACACCAGCTGCTTCACTCCAATGAACTCCTACATATGGTATTGTGTTTTATAGTTATGTCCTTAGCCTAAAGGACATCTACAGACGCAACCCAGATATAATAGGAGTCATTTGGATTGTTTATATTAAATCTGGTGATTTGGAACAAAGCTTTTAATGATATAGTGCCAAGCTTGTTTCATTACACCTTGCCCTTAGATTGATGGGAGTTATTTAAATTGACGTGCACTATTATCTGTTTGCACAATTATTAGTGTATTGCTTGCTATTGCTGATTATATGTACTGTATAAATAAATGTGTAAGGCTTTGTCCTGTTATTGATATACACTCCTTAGCGCTTTTGATCTTGTTTTTTATTGTTTTTTTATATTTTTAATATATATATATATTGAATATATTGAATTGATTTTTAATATATATATTTAATATATATATTGATAATATGTACCAGATTCAACCTTTATAAGTATATATTCGTTATTTTTAGAGCGGACTAGATATTTCCCCTAACCTTATAGCTGGTAATTTACCATTGCATATAGATATTCAAGATATTTTTAGGTTAGAATGAAGTCAAGGGTTACTTTATTGAGAGGCCCCTTGCCAAGGTAGAAAACACTTAGCATTGGTGAAGAGCTAACAAAGATAAATATCCCACTTTGGTGAAATTGGCAAAACCCTACTTATACACCTCAACAGCCTTTTCTCTGCTGCAGGAAATATAGCTGCAAACAGAGAACCAGCTTTAACCAGAAGCATGTGGACATGTTGAGATGTTTGCATTTCAATGCAAAGTTTCTGAAAGAGTGAACAACAGAATGTTATTAACAGTGATAGTCTAACTCTTTCTAGTTCTACCTCTTTTCAAACAGTTTGTGGTTTTGTTTTGTTTAATTATAAAACTGTGCTCTGCTGCTTAAAAATTGAAGAAACAGATGTCTTAATGTAAAGTTTTAGTCTGAAGTTTATATTTGTAACACTCATTATGTGGATTTTATTGAAAACATAGAAAACTATTATTGATTCTCTTTTTATCCGATTAGTAGATTAATCGAAAAAATAATCGGCCGATTAATCGATTATGAAAATAGTCGTTAGTTGCAGCCCTAAACGTAATAATGCAATAAAAAAGCTCTAACATATTATAGAATTTTATTTTACAATCTTTCACATCCCTTTATGGACAGATTGAACCTAATGTAAAAAGGCAATGTAAAAAAATCATGCAAAGGAAGTAAATGTGAACCTAAATTAACACAAAGAAAAACAACTCCAATTAACTAAATTTGAAGACAAAAGAAAATCTCGTTTAAAATGAAAATGTAAGCAAAGGGCCCTTCAAAACTGAGAAATCTAATGCAAGCAGTGATTATAATGTGTGTGGGGGTGTTTAGGAAAATGATAGAGAAGCTACCTTGACCCCTCATGACTTTGTCTTCTATGCATAGGGTTTTATCAGGGGACCAGGGACATTAAATTAATTTTTTTTCTATGTTGCATTAAAATACATTGCATTTAGAGCCTGTTTGTTTTAAGGATGCTGATGTACTTTTTGCTTTTAATCTTACGGAAGCATGTCTGTTTACCTACAGATAGAAAGAATTGCCCTTATCAATACATTTGTTTCTTTCAATATCAATTTAAAAACATTTAATTTCAAAACCCTTTTCATGTTTATTTTAGTTGTATATATAAACCATTTAAACATAACTTACTTTGTAATGCGGTCAATGTTTGCAATTTGTTTCTGGTTTCTGATCACTTCTATGGCTGTCCATAAGTACTGGATCACTTTTGTATCTGCCTGACGTCTTTTAGTTAGACGTGCCATGGTTCTCTGGGATTTCATGTATCTGGAAGAAAACAATGAAACAATTTTGCTACATATTCGTAAAGCAGACTACTGTGACTTGTATCAAATAGGTATTCTTGTTTTATAATGTCACTTTACATCTATGAGTATTTCTAACCTCACGGTTAGTGTGTTAACTCAAACTTAAAGGGACATGAAACCCATTTTTTTCTTTCATGATTTACAAAGAGTATAATTTTAAACAACTTTCCAATTTACTTCTATCTAATTTGCTTAGTTCTCTTGGTATCCTGTTGAAAAGCATATATAAATAGGCTCAGTAGCTGCCGATTGGTGGCTGCACATTGATGCCTCATGTGATTGGCTCACTCATGTGAATGGCTAGTTTTTCAACAAAGGATACCCAAAGAATGAAGCAAATTAGATAACAGAAGTAAATTGGAATGTTGCTTCAAATTGTATTCTCTAACTGAATAATGAAATAAACATTTAGGTTTCATATCCCTTTAAACCAGTACATCCAACAATATTAATAAAGTCACAATATTATAATAAAAACACGAACAACATATCATTATAATTTATTTGTAAAGCACCACCAATTAAATGGCACTGATATGGTATTACCATGTTCTAAAAAAAAGTATAGTATTTAAAAAGTATCTTCCAAATATATGATGCTATAGTTTTCACTTCTTAAAGGGACAGTCTAGTCAAAATTAAAATTTCATAATTCAGATAGGCCATGCAATTTTAAAAAAAACTTTCCAATTTACTCATCATCAAATTTGCTTTATTCTCTTGGTATTTTTTGAAAGCAAAACCTAGGTAGGCTCATATGCTAAGTTCTAAGCCCTTGAAGGCCACATCTTATTTCAGTGCATTTTGACAGTTTTTCACTGTTAGAAAACGCTAGTTCATGTGTGTCATATAGATAACTGTGCTCTCCCCCATGGAGTTATAAGTTAGCTATGATTGGCTGAAATGCAAGTCTGCCTAAAGAACTGAGATAAGGGGGTAGTCTGCACATGCTTAGATACAAGGTAATCACAGAGGTAAAAAGTGTATTAATATAATTGTGTTGGTTATGCAAAAATAAGGAATGGGTAATAAAGGCATTACCTATCTTTTTAAACAATAATAATTCTGGAGTGGACTGTACCTTTAAAGACAATTATGGAAATATATATAAGAGGGTTAAGCCTTGAAAAGTCAGCAGGGTAAATTTCAAGCTATGAGATTTAGAAAAAATAGAATTTATGCTTACGGGATGATGAGGGTCCATAGGTGTCCATAACATGTGGGATTTATTTCCCGCCACCAGGAGAAGGTCAAGAACCCTCACAAGAGCTTTTAATCACTCCCATCTCCTCTCCCACTCAGTTTACATATAGCTGAGCAGAGGAGAGAGACAGTAAAGGTAGGAAAGACAGAAAGCAGGGTTAAGAGGTGCAAATAAGAACTGTCGCCCATATAGCAAAACTCTGGGCGGGTCCTATGGACTCTAATCATCCCAAAATAAATTTATTGGTAAGCATACATTTGGTTTTCTTTCGTAATATGATGAGAGTATATAGGTGCCCTTAACATGTGGAATACAATACCTATGTCCATGTTAAGGATGGGTGGGACAAAAGATGGCAGTTCCTATTTGTCGGACACTGCAGCCTGAAGGCCTTTACTGCCAAAACCATCTTCAGAGGAAGCATAAATATCAAAATAATAACATTTAGAAAAGGTATAAAGAGAAGACCAGGTTGCTACCTTGCAAATGTGTTCCAATCATTCTTGAAGGCCCAGAAGTAGATACAGATCTAGTAGAGTGAGCAGTTACTCTTTTTGGAGGCGATTTTCCAGCAACCAAGTAACTCTTACGAATAGTCTGTTTGAGCCATGATGCCAAGGCCACTCCTTTTGATTCTTTCTGAGACTTTAAAAGTGGACAAATAAGCTAGAAGTATGTCTAAAATCTTTAGTAGCCTGAAGATAACATTTTAAGGCTCTGATCACATCCAAACTGTGTAGAAGGCGTTCCTTAGATGTAGAATGATTTGAACACATCCAAGGAACAACAATTTCCTGATTAATATTTTCTGAAGACACTACCTTCGGAAGAAAATCATATTTAGTCCGAAGGATCACTTTATCCTGATGAAAAAACTAAAATGGATGATTACAAGACAGAGCTGATAATTCAGAAACTCTCCTAGCAGAAGTAATAGCTAGAAGAAAGAGAACCTTCCTTTACACGAACTTTAGGTCCAGAGTATGCATAGGTTCAAAGGGGGAACCTTGTAAAACAGAAATGAAGCTCCAAGGATCAAATAGGGACTTTCCCTCCGCCCTGAGATAGTTTGACTGAAGAACTGAGCTCTATCTACTGTTCCAGTTGGAAACAATACTTTGACCACTGCTGAAGCATGGTCAATTGGAGAGGACGAAGATGGAAGCAAGCAAAAGGTACTGCGTCTGACACTGACACCATAAGGCCAACTACTTCCATACATTGTGCTACAGATGGAGAATGAGCCATCTGCAGGAAATGGCAGTCAATTTGAAGTTTGGTTCTGCTAGTATCTGTGAGAAACAAGCGCATTTGAACAGAGATTATGTATCACCCCCAGAAAAGCCACCCTGGCTGGGATAAGAAACCTTTGGGGACATTGATTTTCCATCCATGTTCCTGTATTAAAGATACCATTCTGTTGGTATGAACAGAAGCCAGAGAAAGAGACGGAGCGTGGACCAAAATATTGTCCAAATAAAGGGAGATTCCCTGTACTCTGATCACTGCTATTGCTGTTCCAATCAGCCAATAGAATGTAAGCTCAATCCTATTGGCTGACTGCATCAGCCAATAGGATTTTTCCTACCTTAATTCCGATTGGCTAATAGAATTCTATCAGTCAATCGGAATCTAAGGGACGCCATCTTGGATGACGTCACTTAAAGGTACCTTCATTCGTTGGGTAGTCGTCGTCAGAAGAGGATGCTCCGCGTCGGATGGCTTGAAGATGGACCCGCTCCGCACCGGATGGATGAAGATAGAAGATGCTGTCTGGATGAAGACTTCTGCCCGTCTGGAGGACCACTTCGCCCAGCTTGGATGAAGACGCCTCCCGGTAAGTCGATCTTCAGGGGGTTAGTGTTAGGTTTTTTTAAGGGTGTATTGGGTGGGTTTTATTTTTTAGATTAGGGTTTGGGCTTGCAAAAGAGCTAACTGCCCTTTTAAGGGCAATGCCCATCCAAATGCCCTTTTCAGGGCAATGGGGAGCTTAGGTTTTTTTAGATAGTATTTTATTTGGGAGGTTGGTTGTGTGGGTGGTGGGTTTTACTGTTGGGGTGGTCGTTTGTATTTTTTTTCAGGTAAAAGAGCTGATTACTTTGGGGCAATGCCCCGCAAAAGGCTCTTTTAAGGGCTATTGGTAGTTTAGTTTAGGCTAGGTTTTTTTTTTATTTTGGGGGGGGGGGCTTTTTTTATTTTAATAAGGCTATTAGATTAGGTGTAATTAGTTTAAATTTCTGTAATTTGTTTATTATTTTTTGTAATTTAGTGTTTGTTTTTGTACTTTAGCTAATTTAATTTAGGTAATTGTATTTAATTTAGTTAATTTATTTAATTGTAGTGTAGTGTTATGTGTTAGTGTAACTTAGGTTAGGTTTTATTTTACAGGTAAATTTGTATTTATTTTAGCTAGGTAGTTATTAAAAAGTTAATAACTATTTAATAACTATTCTACCTAGTTAAAATAAATACAAACTTGCCTATAAAATAAAAATAAATCCTAAACTAGATACAATGTAACTATTAGTTATATTGTAGCTAGCTTAAGGTTTATTTTACAGGTAAGTATTTGTTTTAAATAGGAATTATTTAGTTAATGATAGGAGTATTTATTTAGATTTATTTAAATTATATTTAAGTTAGTTGGTGTTAGGTTTAGGGTTAGATTTAGGATTAGGGGTTAATAACTTTAATATAGTGGCGGCTACGTTGGGGGCGGCAGATTAGGGGATAATAAATGTAGGTAGGTGACGGCGATGTTAGGGCCGGCAGATTAGGGGTTAATAATATTTAACTAATGTTTGCGAGGTGGGAGTGCGGCGGTTTAGGGGTTAATATGTTTATTACAGTGGCAGCGACGTTGGGGGCGGCGGATTAGGGGTTAATAAGTGTAGGTAGGTTGCAGCGACATTGAGGGTGGCAGATTAGGGGTTAATAAATATAATGTAGGTGTCGGCGATGTTCGGGTCAGCAGATTAGGGGTTCATAAATATAATGTAGGTGGTAGCGGTATCCGGACGGCAGATTAGGGGTTAAAAATTTTATTTTAGTATTTGCGATGCGGGAGGGCCTCGGTTTAGGGGTTAATATTTAGTTTATGTGTGTTTCGTGTACTTTTTAGCACTTTAGTTATGAGTTTTATGCTACGGCGTTGTAGTGTAAAACTCATAACTACTGACTTTTAAATGCGTTAGGACTCTTGACAGGGTAGAGTGTACCGCTCACTTTTTGGCCTCCCAGGACAGACTCGTAATACCTGCGCTATGAAAGTCGCATAGAAAAAAGACTTTACAAAGTTTACGTAAGTCGTTTTGCGGTAAGGCCAAAAAAGTGTGCGGTGACCCTAAACCTGCAAGACTCGTAATACCAGCGGGCATAAAAAAGCAGCGTTAGGACCTCTTAACGCTGCTTTTTCCGCCTAACGCACAACTCGTAATCTAGTCGATAGTCTTTTAAATATTTGTTTTAATCTCTGGAGAAAAATCAGTGGAATCACCTTGAGCCACATAAAAAGGCATGGGCACTAAATCCAGGTGTCATACTGACAGGATTATGGGTTGTGAATAGCAGATGTGTAACACAATTAGCACACAACTGGTTAATTTGATCAAATGGAACAGTTTTGCATAATAACAGGGATAATGGACTGCAGAATGTTCTTGTGCTGCAGTATGTTCCCTAGGGGTCTCTTCCAACGGGTCAGTCATATTAGATGGGGGTACAGACATGACTCCAAAATAATAAGCAAAACTGAAAGTAAATGGAAAGATATATTTCAGAATTTTAAATAGCAAGTGTAATTACCCCAAAATACAACAAACAGCCTATGAGGCCCATTTATCAAGCTCAGTATGGAGCTTGTGGGCCCGTGTTTCTGGCGAGTCTTCAGACTCACCAGAAACAGCAGTTATGAAGCAGCGGTCTAAAGACCGCTGCTCCATAACCCTGTCCGCCTGCTCTGAGCAGGCGGACAGGAATCGCTACAATTCAACCCGATCAAGTACGATCGGGTTGATTGACACCTCCCTGCTGGCGGCCCATTGGCCGCGAGTCTGCAAGGGGCGGCGTTGCACCAGCAGCTCTTGTGAGCTGCTGGTGCAATGCTGAATACGGAGAGCATATTGCTCTCCGCATTCAGGGAGTTCTTGCGGACCTGATCCGCACTGTCGGATCAGGTCGGCAAGACCGTTGTTAAATAGGCCTCTATATGTACTCCTCAGAAGTCAGAAAAAATCAAAATGGTTTAACTTCAGAAAAATGTACCTACCCACCCCCTCAGCAGCTCCTATTAGGGTACTCACCCACCTCCTGGGCAAAGAAAATGATCAAACTGGGCCCGATAGCTTGGCTTGAAATGTCTACAGACAGCTACTAATCCGGTGAGGGAGAGAGAAAAAGGAGCAAAAGGGTGGGCGGAGCTTACCTCTAGAACGATATGAAGGCCAAAGCCTGTGAGTAAAAATACAAAAAACATAATTTATGCTTACCTGATAAATTTATTTCTCTTGTAGTGTATTCAGTCCATGGGTCATCCATTACTTTTGGGATATATTCCCTTCCCAACAGGAAGTTGCAAGAGGATCACCCAAAGCAGAGCTGCTATATAGCTCCTCCCCTCACATGTCATATCCAGCCATTCGACCGAAACAAGAAAAGAAAGGAGAAACCATAGGGTGCAGTGGTGACTGGAATTTTAATTAAAATTTAGATCTGCCTTAAAAAAGACAGGGCGGGCCGTGGACTGAATACACTACAAGAGAAATAAATTTATCAGGTAAGCATAAATTATGTTTTCTCTTGTTAAGTGTATTCAGTCCACGGGTCATCCATTACTTATGGGATACCAATACCAAAGCTAAAGTACACGGATGATGGGAGGGACAAGGCAGGAACTTAAACGGAAGGAACCACTGCCTGTAGAACCTTTCTCCCAAAAACAGCCTCCGAAGAAGCAAAAGTGATGGAAAATCAGATAAGGAGAATCACAATGTAAGGCAGATAACTCAGAGACTCTTCGAGCCGAGGAAATAGCCATCAAAAACAGAACTTTCCAAGATAAAAGCTTAATATCAATGGAATAAAGGGGTTCAAACGGAACACCTTGAAGAACTTTAAGAACCAAGTTTAAGCTCCACGGCGGAGCAACAGTCTTAAACACAGGCTTAATCCTAGCCAAAGCCTGACAAAAAGCCTGGACGTCTGGAACTTCTGCCAGACGTTTGTGTAAAAGAATAGACAGAGCAGAAATCTGTCCCTTTAACGAACTAGCAGATAAGCCCTTTTCTAAACCCTCTTGTAGAAAGGACAATATCCTAGGAATCCTAACCTTACTCCATGAGTAACTCTTGGATTCGCACCAATATAAATATTTACGCCATATCTTATGGTAAATTTTTCTGGTAACAGGCTTCCGTGCCTGTATTAAGGTATCAATAACTGACTCCGAGAAGCCACGCTTTGATAGGATCAAGCGTTCAATCTCCATGCAGTCAGCCTCAGAGAAATTAGATTTGGATGGTTGAAAGGACCTTGTATTAGAAGGTCCTGCCTCAGAGGCAGAGACCATGGTGGACAGGACGACATGTCCACTAGGTCTGCATACCAGGTCCTGCGTGGCCACGCAGGCGCTATCAGAATCACCAATGCTCTCTCCTGTTTGATCTTGGCAATCAGTCGAGGCAGCAGCGGAAACGGTGGAAACACATAAGCCATGTTGAAAACCCAAGGGGCTGCTAGAGCATCTATCAGCGCCGCTCCCGGGTCCCTGGACCTGGATCCGTAACGAGGAAGCTTGGCGTTCTGGCGAGACGCCATGAGATCCAGTTCTGGTTTGCCCCAATGATGAACCGGCTTAACGAACACCTCCGGATGAAGTTCCCACTCCCCCGGATGAAAAGTCTGACCACTTAGAAAATCCGCCTCCCAGTTCTCCACGCCTGGGATGTAAATCGCTGACAGGTGGCAAGAGTGAGACTCTGCCCAGCGAATTATCCTTGAGACTTCTAACATCGTTAGGGAACTCCTGGTTCCCCCTTGATGGTTGATGTAAGCCACAGTCGTGATGTTGTCCGACTGAAATCTGATGAACCTCAGTGTTGCTAACTGAGGCCAAGCTAGAAGAGCATTGAATATTGCTCTTAACTCCAGAATATTTATTGGGAGGAGTTTCTCCTCCTGAGTCCACGATCCCTGAACCTTCAGGGAGTTCCAGACTGCGCCCCAACCTAGAAGGCTGGCATCTGTTGTTACAATCGTCCAATCTGGCCTGCGAAAGGTCATACCCTTGGACAGATGGACCCGAGAAAGCCACCAGAGAAGAGAATCTCTGGTCTCTTGATCCAGATTTAGTAGAGGGGACAAATCTGAGTAATCCCCATTCCACTGACTTAGCATGCATAATTGTAGCGGTCTGAGATGCAGGCGCGCAAATGGCACTATGTCCATTGCCGCTACTATTAAGCCGATTACTTCCATGCACTGAGCCACTGACGGGCGTGGAATGGAATGAAGGACACGGCAAGCATTTAGAAGTTCTGATAACATGGACTCCGTCAGGTAAATTTTCATCTCTACAGAATCTATAAGAGTCCCTAGGAAGGAGACTCTTGTGAGTGGTAATAGAGAACTCTTTTCCACGTTCACCTTCCACCCATGCGACCTCAGAAATGCCAGAACTATCTCTGTATGAGACTTGGCAATTTGAAAACTTGACGCTTGTATCAGAATGTCGTCTAGATACGGAGCCACCGCTATGCCTCGCGGTCTTAGAACCGCCAGAAGTGAGCCCAGAACCTTTGTAAAAATTCTCTGGGCCGTAGCTAACCTGAAGGGAAGAGCTACAAACTGGTAATGCCTGTCTAGAAAGGCAAATCTTAGGTACCGATAATGATCTTTGTGAATCGGTATGTGAAAGTAGGCATCCTTTAAGTCCACTGTGGTCATGTACTGACCCTCTTGGATCATGGGTAGGATGGTTAGAATAGTTTCCATTTTGAATGATGGAACTCTTAGGAATTTGTTTAAGATCTTTAGGTCCAAGATTGGTCTGAAGGTTCCCTCTTTCTTGGGAACTACAAACAGATTTGAGTAAAATCCTTGCTCTTGTTCCGTCCGCGGAACTGGGTGGATCACCCCCATTTCTAGGAGGTGTTGTACACAGCGTAGAAATGCCTCTTTCTTTATTTGGTTTGCTGATAACCTTGAAAGATGAAATCTCCCTTGTGGAGGAGAAGCTTTAAAGTCCAGAAGATATCCCTGAGATATGATCTCCAACGCCCAGGGATCCTGGACATCTCTTGCCCACGCCTGGGCGAAGAGAGAAAGTCTGCCCCCCACTAGATCCGTTTCCGGATAGGGGGCCATCCCTTCATGCTGTCTTAGGGGCAGTAGTAGGTTTTCTGGCCTGCTTGCCCTTGTTCCAGGACTGGTTAGTTTTCCAGGCCTGTCTGTAACGAGCAACAGTTCCTTCCTGTTTTGGAGCGGAGGAAGTTGATGCTGCTCCTGCCTTGAAGTTTCGAAAGGCACGAAAATTAGACTGTTTGGCCTTTGATTTGGCCCTGTCCTGAGGAAGAGTATGACCCTTACCTCCAGTAATGTCAGCGATAATTTCTTTCAAGCCGGGCCCGAATAAGGTTTGCCCCTTGAAAGTAATATTAAGCAATTTAGATTTAGAAGTCATGTCAGCTGACCAGGATTTAAGCCATAGCGCTCTGCGCGCCTGGATGGCGAATCCGGAGTTCTTAGCCGTTAGTTTAGTTAAATGTACAATGGCATCAGAAACAAATGCATTAGCTAGCTTAAGTGCTTTAAGCTTGTCCATAATTTCATCCAATGGAGCTGTGTGAATGGCCTCTTCTAGAGAATCAAACCAGAATGCCACAGCAGCAGTGACAGGCGCAATGCATGCAAGGGGCTGTAAGATAAAACCTTGTTGAACAAACATTTTCTTAAGGTAACCTTCTAATTTTTTATCCATTGGATCCGAAAAAGCACAACTATCCTCCACCGGGATAGTGGTACGCTTAGCTAAAGTAGAAACTGCTCCCTCCACCTTAGGGACCGTCTGCCATAAGTCCCGTGTAGTGGCGTCTATTGGAAACATTTTCCTAAATATAGGAGGTGGGGAAAAGGGCACACCGGGTCTATCCCACTCCTTGCTAATAATTTCTGTAAGCCTTTTAGGTATAGGAAAAACGTCAGTACACACCAGCACCGCATAGTATCTATCCAGCCTACATAATTTCTCCGGAATTGCAACTGTGTTACAGTCATTCAGAGCCGCTAAAACCTCCCCTAGCAATACACGGAGGTTCTCAAGCCTAAATTTAAAATTAGAGATCTCTGAATCCGGTTTCCCTGGATCAGATCCGTCACCCACAGAATGAAGCTCTCCGTCCTCATGTTCTGCAAACTGTGACGCAGTATCGGACATGGCTCTCACAGCACCAGCGCGCTCTGTCCTTATCCCAGAGCTATCGCGCTTGCCTCTTAATTCTGGCAATTTAGATAATACTTCTGTCAGGGTATTATTCATAATAGTAGCCATGTCTTGTAAAGTGATTTGTATGGGCGTCTCTGATGTACTTGGCGCCACAATATCACAAGGTACTGACACGTTAGTCGGCATAACTTCCCCCTCGTTGTCTGGTGATAATTCCTTTACAGATAAAGACTGACCTTTATTATTTAAAGTGAAATCAATACATTTAGTACTCATATTTCTATGGGGCTCCACACTGGCCTTCAAACATAGTGAACAAACAGATTCATCTGTGTCAGACATGTTTAAACTGACTAGCAATGAGACTAGCAAGCTTGGAAAACACTTTAAAATAAATTTACAAGCAATATAGAAAACGCTACTGCGCCTTTAAGAAGCACAAAAAACTGTCACAGTTGAAATAACAATGAACCAAATTTTCACAGTAAATGTATTAAGTTAGCAGAGCATTGCACCCACTTGCAAATGGATGATTAACCCCTTAATACCCAAAACGGATAATCAATAGAGAAAAAAACGTTTTTTAACACAGTCAAACACACTGTCACAGGTCTGCTGTGACTGATTACCTCCCTCAAAATGACTTTTGAAGTCCCTTCAGCTCTCTAGAGACGTCCTGGGTCATGCAGGAAGAAGCAGGAAGACTGAGACTGAATTTTTACTGCGCAAAAAAGCGCTAAAATAGGCCCCTCCCACTCATTATTACAACAGTGGGAAGCCTCAGTTAACTGTTTCTATGCAGAAATAACATAATTTATGCTTACCTGATAAATTTATTTCTCTTGTAGTGTGTTCAGTCCACGGGTCATCCATTACTTATGGGATATATTCTCCTTCCCAACAGGAAGTTGCAAGAGGATCACCCAAGCAGAGCTGCTATATAGCTCCTCCCCTCACATGTCATATCCAGTCATTCGACCGAAACAAGACGAGAAAGGAGAAACTATAAGGTGCAGTGGTGACTGGAGTTATAATTTTAAAATTTAGAACCTGCCTGAAAAAGATAGGGCGGGCCGTGGACTGAACACACTACAAGAGAAATAAATTTATCAGGTAAGCATAAATTATGTTTTCTCTTGTTAAGTGTGTTCAGTCCACGGGTCATCCATTACTTATGGGATACCAATACCAAAGCTAAGTACACGGATGATGGGAGGGACAAGGCAGGAACATTAAACAGAAGGAACCACTGCCTGTAGAACCTTTCTCCCAAAACCAGCCTCCGAAGAAGCGAAAGTGTCAAATTTGTAAAATTTGGAAAAAGTATGAAGTGAAGACCAAGTTGCAGCCTTGCAAATCTGTTCAACAGAGGCCTCATTCTTAAAGGCCCAGGTGGAAGCCACAGCTCTAGTGGAATGAGCTGTAATTATTTCAGGAGGCTGCTGTCCAGCAGTCTCATAGGCTAAACGTATTATGCTACGAAGCCAAAAAGAGAGAGAGGTAGCCCAAGCCTTTTGACCTCTCCTCTGTCCAGAGTAAACGACAAACAGAGAAGAAGTTTGTCTAAAATCTTTAGTTGCCTGTAAGTAGAACTTCAGAGCACGGACCACGTCTAGATTATGCAAAAGACGTTCCTTCTTTGAAGAAGGATTAGGACATAATGAAGGAACAACAATCTCTTGATTGATATTCCTGTTAGAAACAACCTTAGGCAAAAACCCAGGTTTAGTACGCAGTACTACCTTGTCTGAATGAAAGATCAGATAAGGAGAATCACAATGTAAGGCAGATAACTCAGAGACTCTTCGAGCCGAGGAAATAGCGATCAAAAACAAAACTTTCCAAGATAAAAGCTTAATATCAATGGAATGAAGGGGTTCAAACGGAACACCCTGAAGAACTTTAAGAACCAAGTTTAAGCTCCACGGAGTAGCAACAGCTTTAAACACAGGCTTAATTCTAGCCAAAGCCTGACAAAAGGCCTGGACGTCTGGATTCTCTGCCAGACGTTTGTGTAAAAGAATAGACAGAGCTGAAATCTGTCCCTTCAGCGAACTAGCGGATAAACCCTTTTCTAAACCCTCTTGTAGAAAAGCCAATATCCTAGGAATCCTAACCTTACTCCATGAGTAACTCTTGGATTCGCACCAATATAAATATTTACGCCATATCTTATGGTAAATTTTTCTGGTCACAGGTTTCCGAGCCTGTATTAACCCCTTAATGACCGCAGCACTTATCCATTTTCTGTCCGTTTGGGACCAAGGCTATTTTTACATTTTTGCGGTGTTTGTGTTTAGCTGTAATTTTCCTCTTACTCATTTACTGTACCCACACATATTATATACCGTTTTTTTTGCCATTAAATGGACTTTCAAAAGATACCATTATTTTCATCATATCTTATAATTTACTATAAAAAACATTATAAAATATGAAGAAAAAATGGAAAAAAAACACACTTTTTCTAACTTTGACCCCCAAAATCTGTTACACATCTACAACCACCAAAAAACACCCATGCTAAATAGTTTCTAAATTTTGTCCTGAGTTTAGAAATACCCAATGTTTACATCTTCTTTGCTTTTTTTGCAAGTTATAGGGACATAAATACAAGTAGCACTTTGCTATTTCCAAACCACTTTTTTTCAAAATTAGCGCTAGTTACATTGGGACACTAATATCTTTCAGGAATCCCTGAATATCCATTGACATGTATATATTTTTTTTTTCAAAGACATCCCAAAGTATTGATCTAGGCCCATTTTGGTATATTTCATGCCACTATTTCACCGCCAAATGTGATCAAATAAAAAAAATTGTTCACTTTTTCACAAATTTTTTCACAAACTTTAGGTTTCTCACTGAAATTATTTACAAACAACTTATGCAATTATAGAATAAATGGTTGTAAATGCTTCTCTGGGATCCCCTTTGTTCAGAAATAGCAGACATATATGGCTTTGGCTTTGCTTTTTGGTAATTAGAAGGCTGCTAAATGCCACTGCGCACAATACGTGTATTATGCCCAGCATTGAAGGGGTTAATTAGGGAGCATGTAGGGAGCTTCTAGGGTTAATTTTAGCTTTAGTGTAGTGTAGAAGACAACCCCAAGTATTGATCTAGGCCCATTTTGGTATATTTCATGCCCCCATTTCACCGCCAAATGCGATCAAAGTAAAAAAAACGTTAATTTTTTCACAATTTTAGGTTTCTCACTGAAATTATTTACAAACAGCTTGTGCAATTATGGCACAAATGGTTGTAAATGCTTCTCTGGGATGCCCTTTGTTCAGAAATAGCAGACATATATGACTTTGGCGTTGCTTTATGGTAATTAGAAAGTCGCTAAATGCTGCTGCGCATCACACGTGTATTATGGCTAGCAGTGAAGGGGTTAATTAGGTAGTTTGTAGGGAGCTTGCAGGGTTAATTTTAGCTTTAGTGTAGAGATCAGCCTCCCACCTGACACATCCCACCCCCTGATCCCTCCCAAACAGCTCCCTTCTCTCCCCCACCCCACAATTGTCCCCGCCATCTTAAGTACTGGCAGAAAGTCTGCCAGTACTAAAATAAAACATATGCTGTGTTTAGGATCCCCCCTTAACCCCCAACCTCCCTGATCCCTCCCCTCTCTCTAAGCCTCCCTCTTAGCCATATTGGGGGCCATCTTGGGTACTGGCAGCTGTCTGCCAGTACCCAGTTTGAACAATCAAATGTTTATTTTTATTTTTTTTATTTTTTATTTTTCTGTAGTGTAGCTCAATCCAACAACCCCCCCCCCCCCCCCACGGACCAACCCCCACCACCTAAATAACACCTAAGGTTTTTTTTTATACATTTAAATTTTGTCCCAAAATAAAAAAAAATCCGTAGTGTAGCGGTTCCCACCCACTCCCTCCCCGTGCACGCGCCCGCCCCCTCGTGCACGCGCGCGCGCCCACGCGCGCCCCCGGACTTACCCGCCCACGATCCCGCCCCCCTCCACGTGACCAGGGCCATCGATGGCCGCCACCCACCTCCCACACCGGCTTCCACCCACCAACGATACCGGCCATCGATGTCCGGTGCAGAGAGGGCCACAGAGTGGCTCTCTCTGCATCGGATGGCCGTAAAAGGTTATTGCAGGATGCCTCCATATCGAGGCATCACTGCAATAACCGGAAAGCAGCTGGAAGCGAGCAGGATCGCTTCCAGCTGCTTTCCACACCGAGGACGTGCAGGGTACGTCCTCAGGCGTTAACTGCCTTTTTTCTGAGGACGTACCCTGCACGTCCTCGATCGTTAAGGGGTTAATGTATCAATAACCGAATCCGAAAACCCACGCTTTGATAGAATCAAGCGTTCAATTTCCAGGCAGTCAGCCTCAGAGAAATTAGGTTTGGATGGTTGAAAGGACCCTGAATTAGAAGGTCCTGCCTCAGAGGAAGAGACCATGGTGGACAGGACGACATGTCCACTAGGTCTGCATACCAGGTCCTGCGTGGCCACGCAGGCGCTATCAGAATTACCGATGCCCTCTCCTGTTTGATCCTGGCAATCAGCCGAGGTAGCAACGGAAATGGTGGAAACACATAAGCTATGTTGAAAACCCAAGGGGCTGCTAATGCATCTACCAGCACCGCTCCCGGGTTCCTGGACCTGGATCCGTAACAAGGAAGCTTCGCGTTCTGGCGAGATGCCATGAGATCCAGATCCGGTTAACCCCAATGACGAATCAGTTGAGCAAATACCTCCGGGTGAAGTTCCCACTCTCCCGGATGAAAAGTCTGGCGACTTAGGAAATCCGCCTCCCAGTTCTCTACGCCTGGGATGTAAATCGCTGACAGGTGGCAAGAGTGAGACTCTGCCCAGCGAATTATCTTCGAGACTTCCAACATCGCTAGGGAACTCCTGGTTCCCCCTTGATGATTGATGTAAGCCACAGTCGTGATATTGTCCGACTGAAATCTGATGAACCTCAGTTTTGCTAACTGAGGCCAAGCTAGAAGAGCATTGAATATTGCTCTTAATTCTAGAATGTTTATTGGAAGGAGTTTCTCCTCCTGAGTCCACGATCCTTGAGCCTTCAGAGAATTCCAGACAGCTCCCCAGCCTAGAAGGCTGGCATCCGTTGTTACAATCGTCCAATCTGGTCTGCGAAAGGTCATTCCTTTGGACAGATGAACCGGTGACAACCACCAGAGAAGAGAATCTCTGGTCTCCTGGTCCAGATTTAGCAAAGGGGACAGATCTGAGTAATCCCTGTTCCACTGACTGAGCATGCATAGTTGCAGCGGTCTGAGATGCAGGCGCGCAAATGGCACTATGTCCATTGCCGCGACCATTAAGCCGATTACCTCCATGCACTGAGCTACTGATGGGCTTGGAACAGAATGAAGGACACGGCAAGCATTGAGAATCTTTGATAACCTGGACTCCGTCAGGTAAATCTTCATCTCTACAGAATCTATAAGAGTCCCTAGAAAAGGAACCCTTGTGAGTGGTAACAGAAAACTCTTTTCCACGTTCACTTTCCACCCATGCGACCTCAGAAATGCTAGAACTATCTCTGTATGAGACTTTGCATTCTGAAAACTTGACGCTTGTATCAGAATGTCGTCTAGGTACGGAGCCACCGCTATGCCTCGTGGTCTTAGTACCACCAGAAGTGAGCCCAGAACCTTCGTAAAAATTCTCGGGGCCGTGGCTAACCCGAAGGGAAGAGCCACAAACTGGTAATGCCTGTCTAGAAAGGCAAACCTTAGGTACCGATAATGATCTTTGTGAATCGGTATATGAAGGTAAGCATCCTTTAAGTCCACCGTGGTCATATATTGACCCTCTTGGATCATGGGTAGGATGGTTCGAATGGTTTCCATCTTGAACGATGGTACCCTTAGGAATTTGTTTAAGATCTTTAAGTCCAAGATGGGTCTGAAGGTTCCCTCTTTTTTGGGAACCACAAATAGATTTGAGTAAAATCCTTGTCCCTGTTCCGATCGCGGAACTGAGTGGATCACTCCCATGATTAAGAGGTCTTGTACACATTGTAGAAATGCCTCTCTCTTTACTAGGTTTGTCGATAACCTCGAAAGATGGAACCTCCCTTGTGGAGGAGAGGTTTTGAAATCCAGAAGGTATCCCTGAGATATAATCTTTAACGTCCAGGGATCCTGCACATCTCTTGCCCAAGCCTGGGCAAAGAGAGAAAGTCTGCCCCCCACTAAATCCGTCTCCGGATAGGGGGCCCTGTCTTCATGCTGTCTTAGGGGCGGGAGTAGGCTTTCTGGCCTGCTTGCCCTTGTTCCATGTCTGGTTGCCTTTCCAACCCTGTCTGTAACGAGCAGTAGTTCCTTCCTGTTTTGGAGCGGAGGAAGTCGATGCTGCTCCTGCCTTGAAGTTACGAAAGGCACGAAAATTAGACTGTTTGGCCTTTGGTTTGGCCCTGTCCTGAGGAAGGGCGTGGCCCTTACCTCCCGTAATGTCAGCAATAATTTCCTTCAAGCCGGGCCCGAATAAGGTCTGCCCTTTGAAAGGAATGTTAAGTAGCTTAGACTTGGAAGTTACATCCGCTGACCAGGATTTAAGCCAGAGCGCTCTGCGCGCCTGTATGGCGAATCCGAAATTTTTAGCCGTAAGTTTGGTTAGATGTACTACGGCATCTGAAACAAACGCATTAGCTTGCTTAAGGGTTCTAACTTTGCTCAAAGCCTCATCCAATGGCTCTGTACGAATCGCCTCTTCCAGAGACTCAAACCAGAATGCCGCTGCAGCCGTGACAGGCGCAATGCATGCAAGAGGCTGCAATATAAAACCCTGTTGAACAAACATTTTCTTAAGATAACCCTCTAATTTTTTATCCATTGGATCTGAGAAAGCACAGCTATCCTCCACCAGGATAGTGGTACACTTGGCTAACATAGAAACTGCTCCCTCCACCTTAGGGACCGTCTGCCATAAGTCTCGTGTGGTGGCGTCTATAGGGAACATTTTTCTAAATATCGGGGGAGGGGAAAAAGGCACACCGGGTCTATCCCACTCCTTACTAATAATTTCTGTAAGTCTTTTTGGTATAGGAAAAACGTCAGTACACACCGGTACCGCATAGTATCTATCCAACCTACACAATTTCTCTGGAATTGCCACCGTGTCGCAATCATTCAGAGCCGCTAATACCTCCCCTAGTAACACACGGAGGTTCTCAAGCTTAAATTTAAAATTTGAAATTTCTGAATCCGGTCTCCCCGGATCAGAACCGTCACCGACAGAATGAAGCTCACCGTCCTCATGTTCTGCAAATTGTGACGCAGTATCAGACATGGCTCTCGTGTCATCAGCGCGCTCTGTCCTTAACCCAGAGCTATCACGTTTGCCCCTTAATTCGGGCATATTATATAATACTTCTTTCATAACATTAGCCATATCATGTAAAGTGATTTGTAAGGGCCTAGATGTACTTGGCGTCTCAATCCTACGCATCTCCCGAGCGGGAGACGCAGGTACTGACACGTGAGGAGAGTTATGCGGCATAACTTCCCCCTCGTTGTCTGGTGATAGTTTCTTTATCGGTACAGATTGACTTTTATTCAAAGCAATATCAGTACAATTGGTACACATCGTTCTATTGGGCTCCACATTGGCTTTTGAACATGATGAACAAACAGTTTCCTCTGAATCAGACATGTTTAAACAGACGTAGCAATGAAACTAGCAAGCTTGGAAATCACTTTCAATAAGTTTACAAGCAATATAAAAAACGCTGCAGCGCTTCAAAAATACAGATATAATTAAACAATTCTTAACAAGAAGTGTATTATTAGCAGAGGATTGCACCCATTAGCAAAAGGATGATTAACCCCTCAATACCCAAAACGGATAAAACAGATATCAATTAAGATTTAAAGCTTTTAATCACAGTCAGCACACTGTCACAGATCTGCTGTGACTGATTACCTCCCTCACAAATGAATTTTGCAGACCCCTGAGCTCTCTAGAGACGTCCTGGATCAAGGAGGAAGAAGCAGGAAGACTGTGCAAGAATTTTAACTGCGCAACAAGGCGCTAAAACAAGGTCCCTCCCACTCCTATCACAACAGTGGGAGCCCTGATATAACGGTTTCCATGCAGAAAAATATGTTAGCCATGTGGAAAAAAATCATGCCCAAAGCGATTTATCACCAAAGTACCTCACAAAAACGAATAACATGCCAGTAAACGTTTTATTAAAAAAAAAACATTTTCCAATGTCGTGCAAAGTTATCACTAAGCCTGCTACCAGTCGCTACCACTGCAGATAAGGCTTAAGTATTATTTCAGTTTTAACAGTATTTTCTCAGTCAAATTCTAGTCCCTAGAAAATAACTCGACTGCGCATACATTTATCAGCCTGATACCAGTTGCCACTACTGCATTTAAGGCTGTACTTACATCATACGGTAACAGCAGTATTTTCTTAGTCAATTCCATTCCCAGAAAATAAAGTACTGCACATACCTCATTTGCGGAGGACCCCGCATGCTATTCCCATTTTCTGAAGTTACCCCACTCCTCAGAATGTCGAGAACAGCCAGTGGATCTTAGTTACGCCTGCTAAGATCATAGAAAAAAAAACGCAGGCAGTTTCTTCTTCCAAATACTGCCTGAGATAGAAAAACAGCACACTCCGGTGCCATTTAAAATAACAAACTTTTGATTGAAGAATAGTTAAGTAAAAACTCCAACTCCTCTCGCGACCTCCTTCTTTGTTGAGGGTTGCAAGAGAATGACTGGATATGACATGTGAGGGGAGGAGCTATATAGCAGCTCTGCTTGGGTGATCCTCTTGCAACTTCCTGTTGGGAAGGAGAATATATCACATAAGTAATGGATGACCCGTGGACTGAACACACTTAACAAGAGAAATAAGTCAGCCATGTGGAAAAATTCATGCCCCAATAAGTTTTATCACCAATGTACCTCACAAAAACGATTAAACATGCCAGCAAACGTTTTAAACATCCTTTTTTAAAGAGTATGTATCTCTATTGATAAGCCTGATACCAGTACTTCTACTGCATTTAAGGCTTATTACATTACTTCAGTATTAGCAGCATTTTCTTAGTCAAATTCCATTCCTTAGAAAATTACTTTACTGCATATACATTAATCAGCCTGATACCAGTCGCTTTCACTGCATTTAAGGCTTTACTTACATTACATCGGTATCAGCAGTATTTTCTTAGTCAATTAGAATCACTGATGCTTTCTCCTGTTTGATCCTTGCAATCAAACGAGGAAGCATCGGGAATGGTGGAAACACATAAGCCATCCTGAAGGTCCAAGGTGCTGTCAAGGCATCTATCAGGACCGCTCCCGGGTCCCTGGACCTGGACCCGTAACGAGGAAGCTTGGCGTTCTGGCGAGACGCCATGAGATCCATATCTGGTTTGCCCCAACGTCGAAGTATTTGGGCAAAGACCTCCGGATGAAGTTCCCACTCCCCCGGATGAAAAGTCTGGCGACTTAGGAAATCCGCCTCCCAGTTGTCCACTCCTGGGATGTGGATCGCTGACAGGTGGCAAGAGTGAGACTCTGCCCAGCGAATTATCTTTGATACTTCCATCATCGCTAGGGAACTTCTTGTCCCTCCCTGATGGTTGATGTAAGCCACAGTCGTGATGTTGTCCGACTGAAACCTGATAAACCTCAGAGTTGCTAACTGAGGCCAAGCCAGTAGGGCATTGAGAACTGCTCTCAATTCCAGAATGTTTATTGGAAGGAGACTCTCCTCTTGAGTCCATGATCCCTGAGCCTTCAGGGAATTCCAGACAGCGCCCCAACCTAGAAGGCTGGCGTCTGTAGTTACAATTGTCCAGTCTGGTCTGCTGAAGGGCATCCCCCTGGACAGATGCGGCCGAGAAAGCCACCATAGAAGAGAATCTCTGGTCTCCTGATCCAGATTCAGCGTAGGGGACAAATCTGAGTAATCCCCATTCCACTGACTTAGCATGCACAATTGCAGCGGTCTGAGGTGCAGGCGTGCAAAAGGAACTATGTCCATTGCTGCTACCATTAAGCCGATTACCTCCATGCATTGCGCCACTGACGGGTGTTGAATGGAATTAAGGACACGGCAAGCATTTAGAAGCTTTGTTAACCTGTCCTCTGTCAGGTAAATTTTCATTTCTACAGAATCTATAAGAGTCCCCAAGAAGGGAACTCTTGTGAGTGGTAAGAGAGAACTCTTCTCCTCGTTCACTTTCCACCCATGCAACCTTAGAAAAGCCAGTACTAACTCTGTATGAGACTTGGCAGTTTGAAAGCTTGACGCTTGTATCAGAATGTCGTCTAGGTACGGAGCTACCGAAATTCCTCGCGGTCTTAGTACCGCCAGAAGAGAGCCCAGAACCTTTGTAAAGATTCTTGGAGCCGTAGCCAACCCGAAGGGAAGAGCTACAAACTGGTAATGCCTGTCTAGGAAGGCAAACCTTAGATACCGGTAATGTTCTCTGTGAATCGGTATGTTAAGGTAAGCATCCTTTAAATCCACTGTGGTCATGTATTGACCTCTTTGGATCATGGGTAAGATTGTCCGAATAGTTTCCATCTTGAACGATGGAACTCTTAGGAATTTGTTTAGGATCTTTAAATCCAATATTGGTCTGAAGGTTCCCTCTTTTTTGGGAACCACAAACAGATTTGAGTAAAACCCTTGTCCGTGTTCCGACCGCGGAACTGGGTGGATCACTCCCATTAGTAAAAGGTCTTGTACACAGCGTAGAAACGCCTCTTTCTTTATCTGGTTTGTTGACAACCTTGAAAGGTGAAATCTCCCTTGTGGAGGAGAAGCTTTGAAGTCCAGAAGATATCCCTGAGATATGATCTCCAACGCCCAGGGATCCTGGACATCTCTTGCCCAAGCCTGGGCGAAGAGAGAGAGTCTGCCCCCCACTAGATCCGCTTCCGGATCGGGGGCCCTCACTTCATGCTTTCTTAGGGGCAGCAGCAGGTTTTCTGGCCTGCTTGCCCTTGTTCCAGGTCTGGTTAGGTTTCCAGCCTTGTCTGTAGCGAGCAACAGCTCCTTCCTGTTTTGGAGCAGAGGAAGTTGATGCTGCTCCTGCCTTGAAGTTACGAAAGGCACAAAAATTAGACTGTCTAGCCCTAGGTTTGGCTCTGTCTTGAGGCAGGGCATGGCCTTTACCTCCCGTAATATCAGCGATAATTTCTTTCAAACCGGGCCCGAATAAAGTCTGCCCTTTGAAAGGTATGTTAAGTAATTTCGATTTAGAAGTTACATCAGCTGACCAGGATTTTAGCCACAGCACTCTGTGTGCCTGAATGGCGAATCCGGAATTCTTAGCCGTAAGTTTAGTTAAATGTACTACGGCATCAGAAATAAATGAATTAGCTAGCTTAAGGGTTTTAAGCTTAAGTGAAATCTCATCTAATGTCGCTGAGTCAAGGGTGTCTTCCAGAGACTCAAACCAAAATGCAGCCGCAGCCGTGACAGGCGCAATGCATGCAAGGGGTTGTAATATAAAACCTTGTTGAACAAACATTTTCTTAAGGTAACCCTCTAACTTTTTATCCATTGGATCTGAAAAAGCACAGCTATCCTCCACCGGGATAGTGGTACGCTTAGCTAAAGTAGAAACTGCTCCCTCCACCTTAGGGACCGTTTGCCATAAGTCCCGTGTGGTGGCGTCTATTGGAAACATTTTTCTGAATATAGGAGGGGGTGAGAAAGGCACACCGGGTCTGTCCCACTCCTTAGTAATAATTTCAGTAAGTCTCTTAGGTATAGGAAAAACGTCAGTACTCGTCGGTACCGCAAAATATTTATCCAACCTACACATTTTCTCTGGGATTGCAACTGTGTTACAATCATTCAGAGCCGCTAACACCTCCCCTAGCAACACACGGAGGTTTTCCAGCTTAAACTTAAAATTTGAAATGTCTGAATCCAATTTATTTGGATCAGATCCGTCACCCGCAGAATGAAGCTCTCCGTCCTCATGCTCTGCATATTGTGACGCAGTATCAGACATGGCCCTAGCATTATCAGTATACTCTGTTCTCATCCCAGAGTGATCTCGTTTACCTCTAAGTTCTGGCAATTTAGACAAAACTTCAGTCATAACATTAGCCATGTCTTGTAAAGTGATTTGTAATGGCCGCCCTGATGTACTTGGCGTTACAATATCACGCACCTCCTGAGCGGGAGATGCAGGTACTGACACGTGAGGCAAGTTAGTCGGCATAACTTCCCTCTCGTTGTCTGGTGAATGTTGCTTAACATGTACAGATTGACTTTTATTTAAAGTAGCATCAATGCAATTAGTACATAAATTTCTATTGGGCTCCACCTCGGCTTTTGAACATATTGCACAAAGAGTTTCCTCTGTGTCAGACATGTTTAAACAAACTAGCAATTAGACTAGCAAGCTTGGAAATACTTTTCAACTAAATTTACAAGCAATATGTAAAAACGTTACTGTGCCTTTAAGAAGCACACAAAAACTGTCACAGTTGAATAACAATGAACCGGATTAGTTATATAAACCAAAATTAGCAAAGGATTGCACACATTAGCAATGGATGATTAACCCTTAATATCAGAAAAAAACGTATAACAATTGACAATATAAACGTTTTTATCACAGTCAAGCACAGTCTCACAGGTCTGCTGTGAGTGATTACCTCCCTCAAAACTAGTTTTGAAGACCCCTGAGCTCTGTGGAGACGTCCTGGATCATGCAGGGAGAAAAAGACAGACTGTGACTGAATTTCTGATGCGTAGTAAAAGCGCCAAAATAGGCCCCTCCCACTCACACTACAACAGTGAGGGGAGCTCAGTAAACTGTTTTAATTTAGAACAACGACAGCCATGTGGAAAATAAAGCCCAAAACAATTTTCACCAAGTACCTCAGATAATTAAACGATTTAACATGCCAGCAAACGTTTAAAATCTAATATATGAAATGTCTTTAAAAAGCCTGCTGCTAGTCGCTCCCACTGCAAGTTAGGCTAAAAGATATATGCATACAGTATTTTCCCAGTGAAGTGCCATTCCCCAGAAATACTTAAGTGTTAACATATATACATGTCAGCCTGATACCAGTTGCTACTACTGCATTTAAGGCTGTACTTACATTATATCGGTATTAGCAGTATTTTCAAAGTCAATTCCATTCCTTAGAAAATAATATACTGCAACATACCTCTTTGCAGGTGAACCTGCCCGCTGTCCCCTGATCTGAAGTTACCTTACTCCTCAGAATGGCCGAGAACAGCAAACGGATCTTAGTTACGTCCGCTAAGATCATATACAAAAACTCAGGTAGATTCTTCTTCAAATTCTGCCTGAGAAGGAAACAACACACTCCGGTGTCGTTTAAAATAACAAACTTTTGATTGAAGATATAAAAAACTAAGTTTAATCACCACAGTCCTCTCACACATCCTATCTATTAGTTGGGTGCAAGAGAATGACTGGGTGTGACGTAGAGGGGAGGAGCTATATAGCAGCTCTGCTTGGGTGATCCTCTTGCACTTCCTGTTGGGGAGGAGTTAATATCCCATAAGTAATGATGACCCGTGGACTGACTACACTTAACAGGAGAAATATTTTACTGCACATACCTTATTTGCAGGAGACCCCGCACGCTATTCCCTTTCTGAAGTTACCCCACTCCTCAGAATGTGCGAGAACAGCCAGTGGAACTTAGTTACTTCTGCTAAGATCATAGAAAACGCAGGCAGATTCTTCTTCCAAATACTGCCTGAGAAAAAAACAGCACACTCCGGTGCCATTTAAAAATAACAAACTTTTGATTGAAGAAATAATTAAGTATAAAACACCACACTCCTCTCACGACCTCCATCTATGTTGAGGGTTGCAAGAGAATGACTGGATATGACATGTGAGGGGAGGAGCTATATAGCAGCTCTGCTTTGGGTGATCCTCTTGCAACTTCCTGTTGGGAAGGGAATATATCCCATAAGTAATGGATGACCCGTGGACTGAATACACTTAAAGGATTACTTTCTGTTATAATTTTTAAGCTAAACAACTAACATATTAAAGTTAATAAACATTAATTAAAACCTACTGACCTATATTTTCTCCAAAACGAAGTTTCATAACGTTCTAAAAGTTATATCTTTTATTCGCAGATGATGTCACATTATCCTGCCCACTATTTTCAGCACTGCGTGTTCAAAATACTTAAACCAATAACTTTGTGTTTAAAGCGCCATTTTGAAACCTAGGTATTGTAAACTGATTGGTACAGAGCAAATGGATACCCATGAAGTGGGTTTGGAAAACAATTAAATTTGCAGACAAGATTTCTGATATATGGTAGAGATATGTTAATGAAATGCTATTGATAAAAAGCGTATTTGGGGTAGTTAGTTAGTAACAGGCATAGGAAATATTTACTTACAGTGGCCCTTTAACAAGAGAAACACACTTAAAAGTAAAAAAATATTATATATGCCCCTTTTGAATAGAATGTCTATTTTAAGAGCTTTTTGAAGCAGAATCTACAATTTCAGATTAGACAGTTCAATGTATTTCTAGGTCTTTACAACTCAAGGGAGTAAACAGTTCCAGAAGGGCTCATTCTACATGGACAGTTTTAGCTTTCCGGACAATGAAAACATAATTTATGCTTACCTGATAAATTCCTTTCTTCTGTTGTGTGATCAGTCCACGGGTCATCATTACTTCTGGGATATTATCTGCTCCCCTACAGGAAGTGCAAGAGGATTCACCCAGCAGAGCTGCTACACAGCCCCTCCCCTCTACGTCACCCCCAGTCATTCGACCAAAGACCAACGAGAAAGGAGAAGCCAAGGGTGTAGTGGTGACTGGATTATAATCTAAAAAATATTTACCTGCCTTAAAAAACAGGGCGGGCCGTGGACTGATCACACAACAGAAGAAAGGAATTTATCAGGTAAGCATAAATTATGTTTTCTTCTGTTATGTGTGATCAGTCCACGGGTCATCATTACTTCTGGGATACCAATACCAAAGCAAAAGTACACGGATGACGGGAGGGATAGGCAGGCTCATTATACAGAAGGAACCACTGCCTGAAGAACCTTTCTCCCAAAAATAGCCTCCGAAGAAGCAAAAGTGTCAAATTTGTAAAATTTGGAAAAAGTATGAAGCGAAGACCAAATTGCAGCCTTGCAAATCTGTTCAACAGAGGCCTCATTCTTAAAGGCCCAAGTGGAAGCCACAGCTCTAGTAGAATGAGCTGTAATTCTTTCAGGAGGCTGCTGTCCAGCAGTCTCATAGGCTAAACGAATTATGCTACGAAGCCAGAAGGAGAGAGAGGTAGCCGAAGCCTTATGACCTCTCCTCTGACCAGAGTACACGACAAACAGGGAAGACGTTTGTCGAAAATCCTTAGTTGCCTGCAAGTAGAACTTGAGGGCACGAACTACATCCAGATTGTGTAGAAGACGTTCCTTCTTTGAAGAAGGATTTGGACACAAGGATGGAACAACAATCTCTTGATTGATATTCCTGTTAGTGACTACCTTAGGTAAGAACCCAGGTTTAGTACGCAGAACTACCTTGTCTGAGTGAAAGATCAGATAAGGAGAATCACAATGTAAGGCTGACAATTCAGAGACTCTTCGAGCCGAGGAAATAGCCATTAAAAATAGAACTTTCCAAGATAACAATTTTATATCAATGGAATGAAGGGGTTCGAACGGAACACCCTGTAAAACGTTAAGAACTAAGTTTAAACTCCATGGTGGAGCAACAGTTTTAAACACAGGCTTGATCCTAGCTAAAGCCTGACAAAATGCCTGGACGTCTGGATTCTCTGACAGACGCTTGTGTAACAAGATGGACAGAGCTGAGATCTGTCCCTTTAATGAGCTAGCCGATAAACCCTTTTCTAAACCTTCTTGTAGAAAGGACAATATCCTAGGAATCCTAACCTTACTCCAGGAGTAATCTTTGGATTCACACCAGTATAGGTATTTACGCCATATTTTATGGTAAATCTTTCTGGTAACAGGCTTCCTAGCCTGTATCAGGGTATCAATAACCGACTCAGAAAAAACAGAATTTATGTTTACCTGATAAATTACTTTCTCCAACGGTGTGTCCGGTCCACGGCGTCATCCTTACTTGTGGGATATTCTCTTCCCCAACAGGAAATGGCAAAGAGCCCAGCAAAGCTGGTCACATGATCCCTCCTAGGCTCCGCCTACCCCAGTCATTCGACCGACGTTAAGGAGGAATATTTGCATAGGAGAAACCATATGTTACCGTGGTGACTGTAGTTAAAGAAAATAAATTATCAGACCTGATTAAAAAAACCAGGGCGGGCCGTGGACCGGACACACCGTTGGAGAAAGTAATTTATCAGGTAAACATAAATTCTGTTTTCTCCAACATAGGTGTGTCCGGTCCACGGCGTCATCCTTACTTGTGGGAACCAATACCAAAGCTTTAGGACACGGATGAAGGGAGGGAGCAAATCAGGTCACCTAAATGGAAGGCACCACGGCTTGCAAAACCTTTCTCCCAAAAATAGCCTCAGAAGAAGCAAAAGTATCAAATTTGTAAAATTTAGAAAAAGTGTGCAGTGAAGACCAAGTCGCTGCCTTACATATCTGATCAACAGAAGCCTCGTTCTTGAAGGCCCATGTGGAAGCCACAGCCCTAGTGGAGTGAGCTGTGATTCTTTCAGGAGGCTGCCGTCCGGCAGTCTCATAAGCCAATCGGATAATGCTTTTAATCCAGAAGGAGAGAGAGGTAGAAGTTGCTTTTTGACCTCTCCGTTTACCAGAATAAACAACAAACAAAGACAAAGTTTGTCTGAAATCCTTAGTAGCTGCTAAGTAAAATTTGAGAGCACGAACTACATCCAAGTTGTGCAACAAACGTTCCTTCTTTGAAACTGGATTAGGACACAAAGAAGGCACAACTATCTCCTGGTTAATGTTTTTGTTAGAAACAACTTTTGGAAGAAAACCAGGTTTAGTACGCAAAACCACCTTATCTGCATGGAACACCAGATAAGGAGAAGAACACTGCAGAGCAGATAATTCTGAAACTCTTCTAGCAGAAGAAATTGCAACCAAAAACAAAACTTTCCAAGATAATAACTTAATATCAACGGAATGTAAGGGTTCAAACGGAACCCCCTGAAGAACTGAAAGAACTAGGTTGAGACTCCAAGGAGGAGTCAAAATTTTGTAAACAGGCTTGATTCTAACCAGAGCCTGAACAAAGGCTAGAACATCTGGCACAGCTGCCAGCTTTTTGTGAAGTAACACAGACAAGGCAAGTTTTGTTTTTCTGGCTTCTGTCAGAAAAATCCTCATTTCTAAGGAGTCTATTATAGTTCCCAAGAAGGGAACCCTCGTTGACGGAGATAGAGAACTCTTTTCCACGTTCACTTTCCATCCGTGAGATCTGAGAAAGGCCAGGACAATGTCCGTGTGAGCCTTTACTTGAGGAAGGGACGACGCTTGAATCAGAATGTCGTCCAAGTAAGGTACTACAGCAATGCCCCTTGGTCTTAGCACCGCCAGAAGGGACCCTAGTACCTATGAGAAAATCCTAGGAGCAGTGGCTAATCCGAAAGAAAACGCCACGAACTGGAAATGCTTGTCCAGGAATGCAAACCTTAGGAACCGATGATGTTCCTTGTGGATAGGAATATGTAGATACGCATCCTTGAAATCCACCTTGGTCATGAATTGACCTTCCTGGATGGAAGGAAGAAGTGTTCGAATGGTTTCCATCTTGAACGATAGAACCTTGAGAAACTTGTTCAAGATCTTGAGATCTAAGATTGGTCTGAACGTTCCCTCTTTTTTGGGAACTATGAACAGATTGGAGTAGAACCCCATCCCTTGTTCTCCTAATGGAACAGGATGAATCACTCCCATTTTTAGCAGGTCTTCTACCCAATGTAAGAATGCCTGTCTTCTTATGTGGTCTGAAGACAACTGAGACCTGTGGAACCTCCCCCTTGGAGGAAGCCCCTTGAACTCCAGAGAATAACCTTGGGAGACTATTTCTAGCGCCCAAGGATCCAGAACATCTCTTGCCCCAGCCTGAGCGAAGAGAGAGAGTCTGCCCCCCACCAGATCCGGTCCCGGATCGGGGGCCCGCATTTCATGCTGTCTTGGTAGCAGTGGCAGGTTTCCTGGCCTGCTTTCCTTTGTTCCAGCCTTGCATAGGTCTCCAGGCTGGATTGGCTTGAGAAGTATTACCTTCCTGCTTAGAGGACGTAGCCCTTGGGGCTGATCCGTTTCTGCGAAAGGGACGAAACTTAGGTTTATTTTTGGTCTTGAAAAGACCTATCCTGAGGAAGGGCGTGGCCCTTGCCCCCAGTGATATCAGAGATAATCTCTTTCAAGTCAGGGCCAAAGAGTGTTTTCCCCTTGAAAGGAATGTCAAGCAATTTGTTCTTGGAAGACGCATCCGCTGCCCAAGATTTTAACCAAAGTGCTCTGCGCCACAATAGCAAACCCAGAATTTTTTCGCCGCTAACCTAGCCAATTGCAAGGTGGCGTCTAGGGTGAAAGAATTAGCCAATTTAAGAGCACGAATTCTGTCCATAATCTCCTCATAAGAAGAAGAATTACTAATAATCGCCTTTCCTAGCTCATCAAACTAGAAACACGCGGCTGCAGTGACAGGGACAATGCATGCAATTGGTTGTAGAAGGGAACCTTGCTGAACAAACATCTTTAGCAGACCTTCTAATTTTTTATCCATAGGATCTTGGAAAGCACAACTATCTTCTATGGGTATAGTGGCGCGCTTGTGTAGAGTAGAAACCGCCCCCTCGACCTTGGGGACTGTCTGCCATCAGTCCTTTCTGGGGTCGACTATAGGAAAACAATTTTATAAATATGGGGGGAGGTACTAAAGGTATACCGGGCCTGTCCCATTCTTTACTAACAATGTACGCCACCCGCTTGGATATAGGAAAAGCTTCGGGGGGCCCCGGGGCCTCTAAGAACTTTTCCATTTTACATAGTGGTTCTGGAATGACCAGATAATCACAATCATCCAAATTGGATAACACCTCCTTAAGCAGAGCGCGGAGATGTTCCAACTTAAATTTAAAAGTAATCACATCAGGTTCAGCTTGTTGAGAAATGTTTCCTGAATCTGAAATTTCTCCCTCAGACAAAACCTCCCTGGCCCCCTCAGACTGGTGTAGGGGCCCTTCAGAAACCATATCATCAGCGTTCTCATGCTCTACAGTATTTTCTAAAACAGAGCAGTCGCGCTTTCGCTGATAAGTGGGCATATTGGCTAAAATGTTTTTGATAGAATTATCCATTACAGCCGTTAAATGTTGCATAGTAAGGAGTATTGGCGCACTAGATGTACTAGGGGCCTCCTGTATGGGCAAGACTGGTGTAGACGAAGGAGGGGATGATGCAGTACCATGCTTACTCCCCTCACTTGAGGAATCATCTTGGGCATCATTTTTACTAAATTTTTTTATGACATAAAATACATATAGTTAAATGAGAAGGAACCTTGGTTTCCCCACAGTCAGAACACAATCTATCTGGTAGTTCAGACATGTTAAACAGGCATAAACTTGATAACAAAGCACAAAAAACGTTTTAAAATAAAACCGTTACTGTCACTTTAAATTTTAAACTAAACACACTTTATTACTGCAATTGCGAAAAAGTATGAAGGAATTGTTCAAAATTCACCAAAATTTCACCACAGTGTCTTAAAGCCTTAAAAGTATTGCACACCAAATTTGGAAGCTTTAACCCTTAAAATAACGGAACCGGAGCCGTTTTTATATTTAACCCCTTTACAGTCCCTGGAATCTGCTTTGCTGAGACCCAACCAAGCCCAAAGGGGAATACGATACCAAATGATGCCTTCAGAAAGACTTTTCTATGTATCAGAGCTCCACACACATGCAGCTGCATGCCATGCTGTCCTCAAAAACAAGTGCGCCATACCGGCGCGAAAATGAGGCTCTGACTATGATTAGGGAAAGCCCCTAAAGAATAAGGTGTCAAAAACAGTGCCTGCCGATATAATCATATCAAAATACCCAGAATAAATGATTCCTCAAGGCTAAATATGTGTTAATAATGAATCGATTTAGCCCAGAAAAAGTCTACAGTCTTAATAAGCCCTTGTGAAGCCCTTATTTACTATCTTAATAAACATGGCTTACCGGATCCCATAGGGAAAATGACAGCTTCCAGCATTACATCGTCTTGTTAGAATGTGTCATACCTCAAGCAGTAAGAGACTGCACACTGTTCCCCCAACTGAAGTTAATTGCTCTCAACAGTCCTGTGTGGAACAGCCATGGATTTTAGTTACGGTGCTAAAATCATTTTCCTCATACAAACAGAAATCTTCATCTCTTTTCTGTTTCTGAGTAAATAGTACATACCAGCACTATTTTAAAATAACAAACTCTTGATTGAATAATAAAAACTACAGTTAAACACTAAAAAACTCTAAGCCATCTCCGTGGAGATGTTGCCTGTACAACGGCAAAGAGAATGACTGGGGTAGGCGGAGCCTAGGAGGGATCATGTGACCAGCTTTGCTGGGCTCTTTGCCATTTCCTGTTGGGGAAGAGAATATCCCACAAGTAAGGATGACGCCGTGGACCGGACACACCTATGTTGGAGAAACCACGTTTTGATAAAATCAAGCGTTCAATTTCCAAGCAGTCAGCTTCAGAGAAGTTAGATTTTGATGTTTGAATGGACCCTGTATCAGAAGGTCCTGTCTTAGAGGTAGAGACCAAGGCGGACAGGATGACATGTCCACTAGATCTGCATACCAAGTCCTGCGTGGCCATGCAGGTGCTATTAGAATCACTGATGCTCTCTCCTGTTTGATTTTGGCAATCAATCGAGGAAGCAGCGGGAAGGGTGGAAACACATAAGCCATCCTGAAGTTCCAAGGTGCTGTCAAAGCATCTATCAGAACCGCTCCCGGATCCCTGGATCTGGATCCGTAGCGAGGAAGTTTGGCGTTCTGGCGAGACGCCATGAGATCTATATCTGGTTTGCCCCAACGTCGAAGTATTTGGGCAAAGACCTCCGGATGAAGTTCCCACTCCCCCGGATGAAACGTCTGGCGACTCAAGAAATCCGCCTCCCAGTTCTCCACTCCCGGGATGTGGATTGCTGACAGGTGGCAAGAGTGAGACTCTGCCCAGCGAAATATCTTTGATACTTCCATCATTGCTAGGGAGCTTCTTGTCCCTCCCTGATGGTTGATGTAAGCTACAGTCGTGATGTTGTCCGACTGAAACCTGATGAACCCCCGAGTTTTTAACTGGGGCCAAGCTAGAAGGGCATTGAGAACTGCTCTCAATTCCAGAATGTTTATTGGCAGGAGACTTTCCTCCTGACTCCATTGTCCCTGAGCCTTCAGAGAATTCCAGACAGCGCCCCAACCTAGTAGGCTGGCGTCTGTTGTTACAATTGTCCAGTCCGGCCTGCTGAATGGCATCCCCCTGGACAGATGTGGCCGAGAAAGCCACCATAGAAGAGAGTTTCTGGTCTCTTGATCCAGATTCAGAGTGGGGGACAAATCTGAGTAATCCCCATTCCACTGACTCAGCATGCACAATTGCAGCGGTCTGAGATGTAGGCGTGCAAAGGGTACTATGTCCATTGCTGCTACCATTAAGCCGATCACCTCCATGCATTGAGCTACTGACGGGAGTTGAATGGAATGAAGGACACGGCATGCATTTAGAAGCTTTGTTAATCTGTCTTCTGTCAGATAAATCTTCATTTCTACAGAATCTATAAGAGTCCCCAAGAATGGAACTCTTGTGAGAGGAAAGAGAGAACTCTTCTTTTCGTTCACTTTCCATCCATGCGACCTTAGAAATGCCAGAACTAACTCTGTATGAGACTTGGCAGTTTGAAAGCTTGAAGCTTGTATCAGAATGTCGTCTAGGTACGGAGCTACCGAAATTCCTCGCGGTCTTAGTACCGCCAGAAGGGCACCCAGAACCTTTGTGAAGATTCTTGGAGCCGTAGCCAATCCGAATGGAAGGGCTACAAACTGGTAATGCCTGTTTAAGAAGGCAAACCTTAGATACCGGTAATGATCTTTGTGAATCGGTATGTGAAGGTAAGCATCCTTTAAATCCACTGTGGTCATGTACTGACCCTTTTGGATCATGGGTAAGATTGTCCGAATAGTTTCCATTTTGAACGATGGAACTCTTAGGAATTTGTTTAGGATCTTTAAATCCAAGATTGGTCTGAAAGTTCCCTCTTTTTTGGGAACCACAAACAGGTTTGAGTAAAACCCTTGTCCTTGTTCCGACCGCGGAACCGGATGGATCACTCCCATTAATAAAAGATCTTGTACACAGCGTAGAAACGCGTCTTTCTTTATTTGGTTTGTTGACAACCTTGACAGATGAAATCTCCCTCTTGGGGGAGAGAATTTGAAGTCTAGAAGGTATCCCTGAGATATGATCTCTAGCGCCCAGGGATCCTGGACATCTCTTGCCCAAGCCTGGGCGAAGAGAGAGAGTCTGCCCCCCACTAGATCCGGTCCCGGATCGGGGGCCCTCGGTTCATGCTGTCTTAGGGGCAGCAGCAGGTTTCCTGGCCTGCTTGCCCTTATTCCAGGACTGGTTAGGTTTCCAGCCTTGTCTGTAACGAGCAACAGCTCCTTCCTGTTTTGGTGCAGTGGAAGTTGATGCTGTTCCTGTTTTGAAATTCCGAAAGGGACGAAAAATAGACTGTCTAGCCTTAGCTTTGGCTTTGTCTTGAGGTAGAGCGTGGCCCTTACCCCCTGTAATGTCAGCAATAATTTCTTTCAAACCGGGCCCAAATAAAGTTTGCCCCTTGAAAGGTATATTAAGTAATTTGGACTTAGAAGTTACATCAGCCGACCAGGATTTTAGCCACAGCGCCCTACGTGCCTGAATGGCGAATCCTGAATTCTTAGCCGTAAGTTTGGTTAAATGTACTACGGCCTCCGAAATGAATGAATTAGCTAGTTTAAGGACTCTAAGCCTGTCCGTAATGTCGTCCAGCGTAGCTGAACTAAGGTTCTCTTCCAGAGACTCAATCCAAAATGCTGCCGCAGCCGTAATCGGCGCGATGCATGCAAGGGGTTGCAATATAAAACCTTGTTGAACAAACATTTTCTTAAGGTAACCCTCTAATTTTTTATCCATAGGATCTGAAAAAGCACAGCTATCCTCCACCGGGATAGTGGTGTGCTTAGCTAAAGTAGAAACTGCTCCCTCCACCTTAGGGACCGTTTGCCATAAGTCCCGTGTGGTGGCGTCTATTGGAAACATCTTTCTAAATATTGGAGGGGGTGAGAACGGCACACCGGGTCTATCCCACTCCTTAGTAACAATTTCAGTTAATCTCTTAGGTATAGGAAAAACGTCAGTACTCGCCGGTACCGCAAAGTATTTATCCAACCTACACATTTTCTCTGGTATTGCAACAGTGTTACAATCGTTAAGAGCCGCTAAGACCTCCCCTAGTAATACACGGAGGTTTTCCAATTTAAATTTAAAATTTGAAATATCTGAATCCAATCTGCTTGGATCAGAACCGTCACCTACAGAATGAAGCTCTCCGTCCTCATGCTCTGCAAGCTGTGACGCAGTATCAGACATGGCCCTAGAATTATCAGCGCACTCTGTTCTCACCCCAGAGTGATCACGCTTGCCTCTTAGTTCTGGTAATTTAGCCAAAACTTCAGTCATAACAGTAGCCATATCTTGTAATGTTATCTGTAATGGCTGCCCAGATGTACTAGGCGCCATAATATCACGCACCTCCCGGGCAGGAGATGCAGGTACTGACACGTGAGGCGAGTTAGTCGGCATAACTCTCCCCTCGCTGTTTGGTGAAATTTGTTCAATTTGTACAGATTGGCTTTTATTTAAAGTAGCATCAATACAGTTAGTACATAAATTTCTATTGGGCTCCACCTTGGCATTGGAACAAATGACACAGGTATCTTCCTCTGAATCAGACATGTTTAACACACTAGCAATAAACATGCAACTCGGTTACAATCTTATTTAACAAAAACGTACTGTGCCTCAAGAAGCACTAAACGATTAAATGACAGTTGAAATAATGAACTGAAAAACAGTTATAGCATCACACTTTAAAAACAACACAACTTTTTAGCAAAGGTTTGTTCCCATTAGTAAAATAACACTAATTAAATTTTAAACATAAAAATTACAAAGCAACGTTTTAAATCACAGTCACTATATAAGTCTCACAGCTCTGCTGAGAGAATCTACCTCCCTTCAAAGAAGTTTGAAGACCTCTGAGTTCTGTTAGAGATGAACCGGATCATGCAGAAAATACAAGAGTAACTGACTGGAAATTTTTGATGCGTAGCAAAGAGCGCCAAAAACGGCCCCTCCCTCTCACACACAGCAGTGAGAGAGAAACGAAACTGTCATAATTAAAACAAGCAAACTGCCAAGTGGAAAAATAATGCCCAAATATTTATTCACTCAGTACCTCATTAATGCAAACGATTCTACATTCCAGCAAAAACGTTTAACATGAAAAATACCTATTAAAAGGTTTAATGTACTTTTACAGAGTAATTCCGGTGAAATACCATCCCCAGAATACTAAAGTGTAGAGTATACATACATGTTCATTATAACGGTATGGCAGGATCTTTTCATCAATTCCATTCAGAAAATAAAAACTGCTACATACCTCAATGCAGATTCAACTGCCCGCTGTCCCCTGATCTGAAGTTTTTACCTCCCTCCGATGGCCGAGAAACAGCAATATGATCTTAACTACTCCGGTTAAAATCATAAGAAAAACTCTGGTAGATTCTTCTTCAAACTCTGCCAGAGAGGTAATAACACGCTCCGGTGCTATTGTAAAATAACAAACTTTTGATTGAAGTTCTAAAAACTAAGTATAATCACCATAGTCCTCTCACACCTCCTATCTAGTCTTTGGGTGCAAGAGAATGACTGGGGGTGACGTAGAGGGGAGGGGCTGTGTAGCAGCTCTGCTGGGTGAATCCTCTTGCACTTCCTGTAGGGGAGCAGATAATATCCCAGAAGTAATGATGACCCGTGGACTGATCACACATAACAGAAGAAAGCAGATACAACACGAAAGTTCTCAGCCAAGTTATACTTTACTTTTTCACTATAAACAGGATATAAGACAATCAGCATCTGCAAAATTTGGGAAGAAAATACTGAATTATGTCTCAACGTCTGTGATTACCTTGTATCTAAGCCTCTGCAGACTGCCCTCTTATTTCAGTTCTTTTGACAGACTTGCATTTGAGCCAATCAGTGCTGACTCTTAGTTAACTCCATGGGAGTGAGCATAATTTTATCATTATAGCACACATGAACTAAAGCTGCCTAGCTGTAAAAAAACTGTCAAAATGCACTCATATAAGAGGCGGCCTTCAAGGCCTTAGAAATTAGCATATGAGCCTACCTAGGTTTAGCTTTCAACAAAGAATTCCAAGGGAACAAAGCAAATGTGATGATACAAGTACATTAGAAAGTTGTTTAAAATTGCATGCCCCATCTGAATCATGAAAGTTTAATTTTGACTAGACTGTCCCTTTAAGTGTAACTGAAAAGTAGCAATATATATATATTTAATTTATTTTGCTCACTTTTCAGTAATCTAAGTCTGTAAATAAAGAGATTTTCAGTTCTGAGAACTGATGGTGCACTTTACAAGACTAACCCTGCGACACCATAATTGAAAATTATCAGATAAAATATGCAAAACAATGGAGTTTTTGCTAACATAATGACCATGGCTAGCCTTTTCTACTCCAGTAACAAGTTTGGTTTGGCTACCCCAAAAAAGGCAAGTCTTTAGTGGAGTTTGACTATTAAAAAATGTATTGCAGCAAACAAGGTGATGCATTTCAAACATTTTTAAACTCATTAAAGGGACATTAAACCCCAAAAAATTATTTCATGATGCAGATAGAGGATTCAATTTTAAACAACTTTCCAATTTACTTCTGTTATCTAATTTGCTTCATTCTTCAGATATCTTTTGTTGAAGAAATAGCAATGCACATGGGTGAGCCAATAACATGAGGCATCTATGTGCAGCCACCAATCAGCAGCTACTGAGCCTATCTAGATATGCTTTTCAGCAAAGGATATCGATTGAATGAAGCATATTAGGTGATAAAAGTCAATTAGAAAGTTGTTTAAAATGGTATACTCTTTCTAAATCACAAAGAAAAAATATGAGTTTCATGACCTTTTAAGTAAATAATAATAAGATTTAGTCTTATATTTTTTTCGTTCATGTGGCCAAATTTTGTTCATCTGGGCATTTGGCTTGGCTGAATATTGTTTTTGGATGTTATCATTATTTCCAATGGGAAGACCAAATTCCAATGGGAATACAAAATAGCTAATTTAAAAAAAATCTTGCATTATAGAATAACTTTAAAAATAATGCCAACAGAACATACAGGGGTCAAATTCAATCCATCATGATAGTTTATCTAATGGTTTTTCTACAAAATTAACAATTAGGCCCTGATGATTGAAACATAAGCACATGGTTTTGTTGTGGAAATGAGACTGCTGGTGAAATATTCATAGCTGCTGAAATGAGTGTTTAAAGGCAGTCTCACCGAGAGGTGTTTTACTATACATCTCAGTGGATGGCGAAGCTAGCGATATTTGCATTGAAGATGTAATGTAACTGATCCCTTTTACATGTATGACACATGTACATTGCCTATTTTGTGCATTTGGTACACAACCTAATAAACAACCAGCAGCCCACACAAATTAAAAGAATAAAGAAAGAATGTATTAATTAAAATATTCAATACAATAGTTTATTCCTTAGTCTTTTAAATATAAAAAGACCAAACCAATAAACCCACTACACAGCTCTACACTATTAACCTCTAAAGCAATATAACGCCCAATGCAACCTAATCCCTCAACAGTATTAACCTCTTAAGTGACATAACCCCAACATATTCTAACCCCTCTACAGTATTAAACCCTTAAGTGACATAACCCCAAAATAATCTAACCCCTTTACAATATTAACCCCTTACTTCACATATCCCGCTACACTATTACCTCTTATGCAAGATAAACCCCAACGTAAACCTAAGTCCACTACAAACTAAAGAAAATAAACAAAACATTATACAAAATGACACAATAAATACCTGAAGCAAATAACAACCACAAAGTAAACAAACCATTACACAAAATTACACAATGCATCACCAAAGCAAACAACCACAAAGTAAACAAACCATTACATAAAATTACACAATGCGTCACCAAAGCAAACAACAACCACAAAGTAAACAAACCATTACACAAAATTACACAATGTGTCACCAAAGCAAACAACAACCACAAAGTAAACAAACTATTACACAAAATTAGACAATGCCTCAACAAAGCAAACAACAACCACAAAGTAAACAAACCATTACACAAAATTAAACAACAATAAATAACCAAAGCAAACAACAACCACAAAGCAGGGTGGATTTTATTTAAATCACTATTCAGTAGACTCAATTTAAATCACATACAAGCATAAAAAGCTATAGGGCTAGGTTACCAGTGGAGAGATAATTTATTGTGCGCCCTAAGCAGTTTTTGGGGGCTAAGTTGTGGGGTGTTAGAAAAAAAAAAGGCACTGAAAAAAGTGCCTTTACATTGCGGTCTAAAGGAACAGTTGGTTTCCTGTAAATATATATGTACTATATATGCCGATATACATATATATTTATGTGTTAATATGTATATATACACATATTAACACATAAATATATATGTATATATTCATATAAGTAAGAAATAATGGTTAAGCACATCTAATAAAAGCATATGTTTTTAAATGCACATATTGTGGAGTGCTGCCAAAGTGACCAAAATGTATATAATAATAAGAGCAGGTATTGGCGCACCTCAAGACACATGAGACCACAAATTATTTCACATATTTTAACTTTTTTCCATTTTTTCCTTAATGCTGCAAAAACAAAATTTATGCTTACCTGATAAATTTATTTCTCTTGTGGTGTATCCAGTCCATAGATCATCCATTACTTGTGGGATATTCTCCTTCCCAACAGGAAGCTGCAAGAGGATCACCCACAGCAGAGCTGTCTATATAGCTCCTCCCCTAACTGCCACTACCAGTCATTTGACCGAAGACAAGCAAGAGAAAGGAGAAACTATAGGGTGCAGTGGTGACTGTAGTTTAAAAATAAAAATCACCTGCCTTAAAATGACAGGGCGGGCCGTGGACTGGATACACCACAAGAGAAATAAATTTATCAAGTAAGCATAAATTTTGTTTTCTCTTGTAAGGTGTATCCAGTCCACGGATCATCCATTACTTGTGGGATACCAATACCAAAGCTATAGGACACGGATGAAGGGAGGGACAAGGCAGGCGCTTAAACGGAAGGCACCACTACCTGCAAGACCTTTCTCCCAAAAATAGCCTCCGAAGAAGCAAAAGTATCAAATTTATAGAATTTTGAAAAAGTATGAAGCGAAGACCAAGTCGCCGCCTTACAAATCTGTTCAACAGAAGCCTCATTTTTAAAAGCCCATGTGGAAGCTACCGCTCTAGTAGAATGAGCTGTAATCCTTTCAGGAGGCTGCTGGCCAGCAGTCTCATAAGCTAAGCGGATTATACTCCTTAGCCAAAAAGAAAGAGAAGTTGCCGAAGCCTTTTGGCCTCTCCTCTGTCCAGAGTAGACAACAAACAATGCAGATGTTTGACGAAAATCTTTAGTAGCTTGTAAATAAAACTTTAAAGCACGAACCACGTCAAGATTGTGTAAAAGACGTTCCTTCTTTGAAGAGGGATTAGGACACAGTGACGGTACAACAATCTCCTGATTGATATTTTTATTAGATACCACCTTAGGTAGAAAACCAGGTTTGGTATGTAACACTACCTTATCTGCATGAAAAATGAGATAAGGGGAATCACATTGTAAAGCAGATAACTCCGAAACTCTTCCAGCCGAGGAGATAGCTACTAAAAACAGAACCTTCCAAGATAAGAGCTTAATATCTATGGAATGCAAAGGTTCAAACGGAACCCCTTGAAGAACCTTAAGAACTAAATTTAAACTCCAAGGCGGAGCAACAGGTTTAACACAGGCTTGATTCTGACTAAAGCATGACGTCTGGAAACTCAGCCAGACGTTTGTGCAAAAGAATAGACAGAGCAGAAATCTGTCCCATTAAGGAACTAGCTGACAAACCCTTCTCCAATCCTTCTTGGAGAAAAGATAATATCCTAGGAATCCTGACCTTACTCCATGAGTAACCCTTGGATTCACACCAATGAAGATATTTACACCATATCTTCTGATAGATTTTCCTGGTGACAGGCTTTCGCGCCTGTATTAAGGTATCAATGACCGACTCGGAGAAACCACGCTTTGATAAAATCAAGCGTTCAATCTCCAAGCAGTCAGCCGCAGAGAAATTAGATTTGGATGGTTGAAAGGACCCTGAAGTAGAATGTCCTGTCTCAGAGGCAGAGTCCATGGTGGAAAGGATGACATGTCCACCAGATCTGCATACCAAGTCCTGCATGGCCATGCAGGTGCTATCAAAATTACCGATGCTCTCTCCTGCTTGATCTTGGCAATCAGACGAGGGAGCAGAGGAAACGGTGGAAACACATAAGCCAGGTTGAAGGACCAAGGCGCTGCTAGAGCATCTATCAGCGCTGCCTTGGGATCCCTGGACCTGGATCCGTAACAAGGAAGCTTGGCGTTCTGGCGAGACGCCATGAGATCCAGTTCTGGTTTGCCCCAACGTTGAATCAACTATGCAAACACCTCCGGATGGAGCTCCCACTCCCGCAGATGAAAAGTCTGTTGACTTAGAAAATCTGCCTCCCAATTCTCTACTCCTGGGATATGGATAGCTGATAGATGGCAAGAGTGAATCTCTGCCCATCGAATTATTTTTGAAACCTCCAACATCGCTAGGGAACTCCTTGTTCCCCCTTGATGGTTGATGTAAGCTACAGTCGTGATGTTGTCCGACTGAAATCTGATGAACCTCACTGCCGCTAGCTGAGGCCAAGCCTGAAGAGCATTGAATATCGCTCTTAGTTCCAGAATGTTTATTGGAAGGAGTGCCTCCTCCTGAGTCCACGACCCCTGAGCCTTCAGAGAGTTCCAGACTGCACCCCAGCCCAGAAGGCTGGCATCTGTTGTTACTATTGTCCAATCTGGCATGCGGAAGGTCATACCTTTGGACAGATAGACCCGAGATAGCCACCAGAGAAGAGAATCCCTGGTCTCTTGATCCAGATTTAGTAGAGGGGACAAATCTGTGAAATCCCCATTCCACTGACTGAGCATGCAGAGTTGCAGCGGTCTGAGATGTAGACGGGCAAACGGTACTATGTCCATTGCCGCTACCATTAAGCCGATTACTTCCATACACTGAGCCACCGAAGGGCGAGAAGTATAATAAAGAACATGGCAGGAATTTAGAAGTTTTGACAACCTGGCCTCTGTCAGGTAAATCCTCATTTCTACAGAATCTATCAGAGTTCCCAGGAAGGAAACTCTTGTGAGAGAGGATAGAGAACTCTTTTTTTCGTTCACTTTCCACCCATGAGACCTCATGAATGCCAGAACAATGTCCGTATGGGACTTGTCAATTTGGAAATTCGACGCCTGTACCAGAATGTCGTCTAAGTAAGGGGCTACTGCTATGCCCCGCTGCCTTAGGACCGCCAGAAGTGACCCCAGAACCTTCGTAAAGATTCTTGGTGCTGTAGCTAACCCAAAGGGAAGAACCACAAACTGGTAATGCCTGTCTAGAAAGGCGAACCTGAGAAACCGATGATGATCTTTGTGTATCGGAATGTGAAGATAAGCATCCTTTAAGTCCACGGTAGTCATGTATTGACCCTCCAAGATCATAGGTAGGATGGTTCGAATAGTCTCCATCTTGAAAGATGGGACCCTGAGAAATTTGTTTAGGATCTTGAGATCTTAGATTGGTCTGAAGGTTCCCTCTTTCTTGGGAACCACAAAGAGATTTGAATAGAAGCCTTGCCCCTGTTCCTCCTTTGGAACTGGGTGGATCACTCCCATAACTAGGAGGTCTTGAACACAATGTAAGAATGCCTCTCTCTTTATCTGGTCTGCAGATAATTGTGAGAGGTGAAATCTTCCTTTTGGGGAAGAAGCTTTGAAGTCCAGAAGACATCCCTGGGACACAATTTCCAAAGCCCAGGGATCCTGGACATCTCTTGCCCAAGCCTGGGCGAAGAGAGAAAGTCTGCCCCCTACTAGATCCGTTAACGGATCGGGGGCTGATCTTTCATGCTGTCTTAGAGGCAGCAGCAGGCTTCTTGGCCTGCTTACCTTTTTTCCAGGCCTGGTTAGGTCTCCAGACCGGCTTGGACTGGGCAAAATTTCCCTCTGGTTTTGTATTAGAGGAAGTTGATGCCGCGCTCGTCTTAAAGTTTCGAAAGGCACGAAAATTAGTTTGTTTGGTCCTTAATTTATTAGACCTATCCTGAGGAAGGGCATGACCTTTTCCTACAGTAATATCAGAAATGATCTCCTTCAGTCCAGGCCCGAATAGGGTCTGCCCCTTGAAGGGAATGTTGAGAAGCTTAGACTTTGAAGTAACGTCAGCTGACCAGGATTTAAGCCATAGTGCCCTACGTGCCTGAATAGCAAAACCTGAGTTCTTAGTCGTTAGTTTGGTTAAATGAACAACGGCGTCAGAAACAAATGAATTGGCTAGCTTAAGGGCCTTAAGCTTGTCAAGTATATCATCCAATGGGGTTTCTACCTGTAAGGCCTCTTCTAGAGACTCAAACCAGAAAGCCGCAGCAGCAGTGACAGGGGTAATGCATGCAAGGGGCTGGAGAATAAAACCTTGTTGAATAAAAATGTTCTTAAGGTAACCCTCTAACTTTTTATCCATTGGATCTAGGAAAGCACAACTGTCCTCGACGGTGATAGTTGTATGCTTAGCTAGGGTAGAAACTGCTCCCTCCACCTTAGGGACCGTTTGCCATAAGTCCCGTGTAGCGGCATCTATTGGAAACATTTTCTTAAAAACAGGAGGGGGGGAGAACGGTACACCTGGTCTATTCCATTCCTTAGTAATAATTTCTGAAAACCTCTTAGGTATTGAAAAAACATCAGTGTAAACAGGCACCGCATAGTATTTATCCAATCTACACAATTTCTCTGGCACTATAATGGTGTCACAGTCATCCAGAGTAGCTAAAACCTCCCTGAGCAACACGCAGGGGTGTTCAAGCTTAAATTTAAATGTTGACATATCAGAATCAGGTTGAAGCATCTTCCCTGAGTCAGAAAAATCACCCACAGATAGAAGCTCTCCTGCCTCAGCTTCTGCATATTGTGAGGGGATATCAGACATAGCTACTAAAGAGTCAGAGTGCTATGTATTTCTCCTAGCCCCAGAGCTGTCTCGCTTTCCTTGTAACCCTGGTAGTTTGGCCAATACCGCTGTAAGAGTATGATCCATAACTGCCGCCATGTCTTGTAAAGTAAACGCCATGGGCGCGCTAGATGTACTTGGCGCCTCTTGAGCGGGCATCCCTTGAGTGGGAGTCAAAGGTTCTGACACGTGGGGCGAGTTAGTTGGCTTAACTTCCCCCTTGTCAGTTTCCTCTGGTGATAAATCTTTTAAAGACAGAATATGATCTTTATAACTTAAAGTAAAATCAGTACATTTGGTACACATTCTAAGAGGGGGTTCCACAATGGTTTCTAAATATAATGAACAAGGAGTTTCCTCTATGTCAGACATGTTTAAACAGACTAGCAATGAGACCAACAAGCTTGGAAAACACTTTAATAAATGTAAACAAGCAAAAAATAAAAACGGTACTGTGCCTTTAAGAAAAACAAAAAAAGACAGAAATTGAAAAACAGTGATAAAAAGCAGTAAATCTTACGAAATTTTTACAGTGTGTATAATAGGCTAACAGAGCATTGCACCCACTTGCAAATGGATGATTAACCCCTTAGTTTCAAAACCGGATAAAAAAAAAAACGATATAAACGTTTTTTAATAGTCACAACAAATTGCCACAGCTCTGCTGTGGCCCTACCTGCCCATACAACGACTTTGGAAGGCACAAAAAACCCTTTGGAGAGGTCCTAAGTGTTCATGGGACTCCTTCAGGGAAACTGGATGTCTCAGACTGCAAAATCTAATGCGCATTTAGGCGCAAAAAACATAATTTATGCTTACCTGATAAATTTATTTCTCTTGTGGTGTATCCAGTCCACGGATTATCCATTACTTGTGGGGTATTCTCATTCCCAACAGGAAGTTGCAAGAGGACACCCACAGCAGAGCTGTCAATATAGCTCCTCCCCTAACTGCATTATCCAGTAATTCAACCAAAAACAAACAGAGAAAGGAGAAACCATAGGGTGCAGTGGTGACTGTAGTTTAAAATTAAAAAATACCTGCCTTAAAATGACAGGGCAGGCCGTGGACTGGATACACCACAAGAGAAATAAATTTATCAGGTAAGCATAAATTATGTTTTCTCTTGTAAGGTGTATCCAGTCCACGGATCATCCATTACTTGTGGGATACCAATACCAAAGCTAAAGTACACGGATGAAGGGAGGGACAAGGCAGGTACTTAAACGGAAGGTACCACTGCCTGTAAAACCTTTCTCCCAAAAATAGCCTCCGAAGAAGCAAAAGTATCAAATTTGTAGAATTTAGAAAAAGTATGAAGCGAAGACCAAGTCGCCGCCTTGCAAATCTGTTCAACAGAAGCCTCATTTTTAAAGGCCCATGTGGAAGTCACAGCTCTAGTAGAATGAGCTGTAATCCTTTCTGGAGGCTGCTGGCCAGCAGTCTCATAGGCTAAGCGGATTATGCTTCTTAGCCAAAAAGAAAGAGATATTGCCGAAGCCTTTTGACCTCTCCTCTGTCCAGAGTAGACAACAAACAAAGCAGATGTTTGACGAAAATCTTTAGTAGCTTGTAAGTAAAACTATAAAGCACGAACCACGTCCAGATTGTGTAATAGACGTTCCTTCTTTGAAGAAGGATTAGGACACAAAGACGGAACAACAATCTCTTGATTGATATTCTTATTAGATACCACCTTAGGTAAAAACCCAGGTTTGGTACGCAGAACTACCTTCTCTGCATGGAAGATCAGATAGGAGAATCACATTGTAAGGCAGATAACTCGGAAACTCTACAAGCCGAGGAAATAGCTACCAAAAAAATAACTTTCCAAGATAAAAGTTTGATATCTATGGAATGAAGAGGTTCAAACGGAACCCCCTGAAGAACTTTAAGAACCAAATTTAAGCTCCAAGGTGGAGCAACAGGTTTAAACACAGGCTTGATTCTAACTAAAGCCTGACAAAATGCCTGAACGTCTGGGACATCCGCCAGACGCTTGTGCAAAAGAAAAGATAGCGCAGAAATCTGTCCCTTTAAGGAACTAGCTGACAATCCTTTCTCCGATCCTTCTTGGAGAAAAGATAATACCCTGGGAATCCTGACCTTACTCCATGAGTAGCCCTTGGATTCACACCAATAAAGATATTTACGCTATATCTTATGATAGATTTTCCTGGTGACAGGCTTTCGTGCCTGAATTAAGGTATCAATGACTGACTCGGAGAAACCACGCTTTGATAAAATCAAGCGTTCAATCTCCAGGCAGTCCGCCTCAGAGAAATTAGATTTGGATGGTTGAAAGGACCCTGAAGTAGAAGGTCCTGTCTCAGTGGCAGAGTCCATGGTGGAAAAGATGACATGTCCACCAGATCTGCATACCAAGTCCTGCGTAACCACGCAGGCGCTATCAAGATCACTGATGCTCTCTCCTGCTTGATTTTGGCAATCAGACGAGGGAGCAGAGGAAACGGTGGAAACACATAAGCCAAGTTGAAGGACCAAGGCGCTGCTAGAGCATCTATCAGCGTTGCCTTGGGGTCCCTGGACCTGGATCCATAACAAGGAAGCTTGGCGTTCTGGCGAGACGCCATGAGATCCAGTTCTGGTTTGCCCCAACGATGAACCAATTGTGCAAACACCTCCGGATGGAGTTCCCACTCCCCCGGATGAAAAGTCTGTTGACTTAGAAAATCCGCCTCCCAGTTCTCTACACCTGGGATATGGATAGCTGATAGGTGGCAAGAGTAAATCTCTGCCCGGCGAATTATCTTTGGGACTTCTAACATCGCTAGGGAACTCCTTGTTCCCCCTTGATGGTTGATGTAAGCCCCAGTCGTGATGTTGTCCGACTGAAATCTGATGAACCTCATTGTCGCTAGATGAGGCCAAGCCTGAAGAGCATTGAATATCGCTCTTAGTTCCAGAATGTTTATTGGAAGGAGTGACTCCTCCTGAGTCCACGATCCCGGAGCCTTCAGGGAGTTCCAGACTGCACCCTAACCTAGAAGGCTGGCATCTGTCATTACAATTGTCCAATCTGGCCTGCGAAAGGTCATACCTTTGGACAGATGGACCCGAGATTGCCACCAGAGAAGAGAATCCCTGGTCTCTTGATCCAGATTTAGTAGAGGGGACAAATCTGTGTAATCCCCATTCCACTGACTGAGCATGCAGAGTTGCAGCGGTCTGAGATGTAGGCGTGCAAACGGCACTATGTCCATTGCCGCTACCATTAAGCCGATTACTTTCATGCCCTGAGCCACCGAAGGGCGAGGAATGGAATAAAGAACATGGCAGGAATTTAGAAGTTTTGATAACCTGGACTCCGTCAGGTAAATTTTCATTTCTACAGAATCTATCAGAGTCCCTAGGAAGGAAACTCTTGTGAGGGGGGATAGAGAACTCTTTTCCTCGTTCACCTTCCACCCATGCGACCTCAGAAATGCCAACACTATGTCCGTATGTGACTTGGCAATTTGGAAGTTTGACACCTGAATCAGGATGTCGTCTAAATAAGGGGCCACTGCTATGCCCAGCGGCCTTAGGACCGCCAGAAGAGACCCCAGAACCTTCGTAAAAATTCTTGGAGCTGTAGCTAACCCAAAGGGAAGAGCTACAAACTGGTAATGCCTGTCCAGGAAGGCAAACCTGAGAAACCGATGATGATCTTTGTGTATCGGAATGTGAAGATAAGCATCCTTTAAATCACTGTAGTCATGTATTGACCCTATTGGATCATAGGTAGGATGGTACGAATAGTCTCCTTCTTGAATGATGGAACTCTGAGGAATTTGTGTAAGATCTTTAGATCCAAAATTGGTCTGAAGGTTCCCTCTTTTTTGGGAACTACAAACAGATTTGAGTAAAATCCCTGTCCCTGTTCCTCCTTTGGAACTGGATGGATCACTCCCGTAACTAGGAGGTCTTGTACATAGTGTAAGAATGCCTCTCTCTTTATCTGGTTTGCAGATAATTGTGAAAGGTGAAATCTCCCTTTTGGGGGGGAAGCCTTGAAGTCCAGAAGATATCCCAGGCATATAATTTCCAACGCCCAGGGATCCTGGACATCTCTTGCCCACGCCTGGGCGAAGAGCGAAAGTCTGCCCCCTACTAGATCCGTTACTGGATAGGGGGCTGTTCCTTCATGCTGTCTTAGGGGCAGCAGCAGGCTTTTTGGCCTGCTTACCCTTGTTCCAGGTCTGGTTAGGTCTCCAGACCGTCTTGGACTGAGCAAAAGTTCCCTCTTGTTTTGCATTAGAGGAAGTTGATGCCGCACTTGCCTTGAAGTTTCGAAAGGCACGGAAATTAGACTGTTTGGCCCTTGACTTGGACCTATCCTGAGGAAGGGCATGACCATTTCCTCCAGTGATATCAGCAATAATCTCCTTCAAACCAGGCCCGAATAGGGTCTGCCCCTTGAAGGGAATGTTAAGCAGCTTAGACTTTGAAGTAACGTCAGCTGACCATGATTTGAGCCTTAGCGCTCTGCGCGCCTGGATAGCAAAACCAGAATTCTTAGCCGTTAGTTTAGTCAAATGAACAATGGCATCAGAAACAAAAGAATTGGCTAGCTTAAGTGCTCTAAGCTTGTCAAGTATGTCATCCAATGGAGTCGCTACCTGTAAAGCCTCTTCCAGAGACTCAAACCAGAACGCCGCAGCAGCAGTGACAGGAGCAATGCATGCAAGGGGCTGTAGGATAAAACCTTGTTGAATAACTTTTTATCCATTGGATCTAAGAAAGCACAACTGTCCTCGACAGGGATAGTAGTACGCTTTGCTAGAGTAGAAACTGCTCCCTCCACCTTAGGGACTGTCTGCCATAAGTCCCGTGTGGTGGCGTCTATTGGAAAAAAAAATCTAAAAATAGGAGGGGGAGAGAACGGCACACCTGGTCTATCCCATTCCTTAGTAATAATTTCTGTAAACCTTTTAGGTATTGGAAAAACATCAGTGCACACATAGTATTTATCCAGTCTACACAATTTCTCTGGCACTGCAATTGTATCACAGTCATTCAGAGCAGCTAAAACCTCCCTGAGTAACACGCGGAGGTGTTCAAGCTTAAATTTAAATGTAGAGATATCAGAATCAGGTTGCATCATCTTCCCTGAGTCAGAAACATCACCCACAGAAAGAAGCTCTCCTTCTTCAGCTTCTGCATATTGTGAGGCAGTATCAGACATAGCTCTTAAAGCGTCAGTATGCTCTGTATTTCGTCTAACTCCAGAGCTATCTCCCTTTCCTCTAAATTCAGGTAGTCTGGTTAATACCGCTGACAGTGTATTATCCATGACTGCCGCCATGTCTTGTAAAGTAAACGCTATGGGCGCCCTAGATGTGCTTGGCGCCATTTGAGTGTGAGTCCCTTGAGCGGGAGTCAAAGGATCTGACACGTGGGGAGAGTTAGTCGGCATAACTTCCCCCTCGTCAGATTCCTCTGGTGATACATTTTTTAAAGACAGAATATGATCTTTATTGCTTAAAGTGAAATCAGTACATTTGGTACACATTCTAAGAGGGGGTTCCACCATGGCTTTTAAACATAATGAACAAGGAGTTTCCTCTATGTCAGACATGTTTGTACAGACTAGCAATGAGACTAGCAAGCTTGGAAAACACTTTAAAATAAATTTACAAGCAATATAGAAAACGCTACTGCGCCTTTAAGAAGCACAAAAAACTGTCACAGTTGAAATAACAATGAACCAAATCAGTTATAGCAACCAAATTTTCACAGTAAATGTATTAAGTTAGCAGAGCATTGCACCCACTTGCAAATGGATGATTAACCCCTTAATACCCAAAACGGATAATCAATAGAGAATAAAACGTTTTTTAACACAGTCAAACACACTGTCACAGGTCTGCTGTGACTGATTACCTCCCTCAAAATGACTTTTGAAGTCCCTTGAGCTCTCTAGAGACGTCCTGGGTCATGCAGGAAGAAGCAGGAAGACTGAGACTGAATTTTTACTGCGCAAAAAAAAGCGCTAAAATAGGCCCCTCCCACTCATTATTACAACAGTGGGAAGCCTCAGTTAACTGTTTCTATGCAGAAATAACATAATTTATGCTTACCTGATAAATTTATTTCTCTTGTAGTGTGTTCAGTCCACGGGTCATCCATTACTTATGGGATATATTCTCCTTCCCAACAGGAAGTTGCAAGAGGATCACCCAAGCAGAGCTGCTATATAGCTCCTCCCCTCACATGTCATATCCAGTCATTCGACCGAAACAAGACGAGAAAGGAGAAACTATAAGGTGCAGTGGTGACTGGAATTATAATTTTAAAATTTAGAACCTGCCTGAAAAAGACAGGGCGGGCCGTGGACTGAACACACTACAAGAGAAATAAATTTATCAGGTAAGCATAAATTATGTTTTCTCTTGTTAAGTGTGTTCAGTCCACGGGTCATCCATTACTTATGGGATACCAATACCAAAGCTAAGTACACGGATGATGGGAGGGACAAGGCAGGAACATTAAACAGAAGGAACCACTGCCTGTAGAACCTTTCTCCCAAAACCAGCCTCCGAAGAAGCGAAAGTGTCAAATTTGTAAAATTTGGAAAAAGTATGAAGTGAAGACCAAGTTGCAGCCTTGCAAATCTGTTCAACAGAGGCCTCATTCTTAAAGGCCCAGGTGGAAGCCACAGCTCTAGTGGAATGAGCTGTAATTATTTCAGGAGGCTGCTGTCCAGCAGTCTCATAGGCTAAACGTATTATGCTACGAAGCCAAAAAGAGAGAGAGGTAGCCGAAGCCTTTTGACCTCTCCTCTGTCCAGAGTAAACGACAAACAGAGAAGAAGTTTGTCTAAAATCTTTAGTTGCCTGTAAGTAGAACTTCAGAGCACGGACCACGTCTAGATTATGCAAAAGACGTTCCTTCTTTGAAGAAGGATTAGGACATAATGAAGGAACAACAATCTCTTGATTGATATTCCTGTTAGAAACAACCTTAGGCAAAAACCCTTTAAAACACTTTAAATCAAGTTAACAAGCAAATATAAGAAACGGTACTGTGCCTTTAAGAGAAACAAATTGTCAGAATTTGAAAAACAGTGAAAAAACAGAATTTATGCTTACCTGATAAATTTCTTTCTCTTACGGTGTATCCAGTCCACGGATTCATCCTTACTTGTGGGATATTCTCAATCCCTACAGGAAGTGGCAAAGAAAGCACACAGCAGAGCTGTCCATATAGCTCCCCTCAGGCTCCACCCCCCCAGTCATTCGACCGACGGTTAGGAAAAAAAGGAGAACCATATTGTGCAGTGGTGACTGTAGTTTTACAAAAAATAAATTTGAACCTGACAATTGCCAGGGCGGGCCGTGGACTGGATACACCGTAAGAGAAAGAAATTTATCAGGTAAGCATAAATTCTGTTTTCTCTTAAATTGGTGTATCCAGTCCACGGATTCATCCTTACTTGTGGGAACCAATACCAAAGCTTTAGGACACGGATGAAGGGAGGGAACAAGTCAGGTAACCTAAACGGAAGGCACCACTACTTGCAAAACCTTTCTCCCAAAAAAATAGCCTCCAAAGAAGCAAAAGTATCAAATTTGTAAAATTTGGCAAAAGTATGCAGTGAAGACCAAGTCGCTGCTTTACAAATATGTTCAGCAGAAGCCTCATTCTTGAAGCCCATGTGGAAGCCACAGCTCTGGTGGAAAGAGCTGTAATTCGTTCAGGAGGCTGCTGTCCAGCAGTCTCATAAGTCAATCGGATAATGCTTTTCAGCCAAAAGGAAAGAGAGGAAGCGATAGCTTTTGACCTCTCCTCTTACTAGAATAGACAACAAACAAGGATGACGTGTGTCTGAAATCTTTAGTTGCTTTTAAATAGAATTTTAAAGCACGAACCATATCAAGATTGTGTAACAGCCTTTCCTTCTTAGAAACTGAATTAGGACACAGAAAAGGAACAATGATTTCCTGGTTAATATTCTTATTAGAAACCACTTTCGGAAGGAAACCAGGTTTTGTACGCAAAACAACCTTATCTGCATGAAACACCAGATAGGGTGAATTACACTGCAAAGCAGACAATTCTGTAACTGTTCGAGCAGAAGAAATAGTTACCAAAAACAAAACTTTCCAAGATAATCTCTAGGGCTGCAACTAACGACTATTTTCATAATCGATTAATCGGCCGATTATTTTTTCGATTAATCGACTAATCAGATAAAAAGAGAATCAATAATAGTTTTCTATGTTTTCAATAAAATCCACATAATGAGTGTTACAAATATAAACTTCAGACTAAAACTTTACATTAAGACATCTGTTTCTTCAATTTTTAAGCAGCAGAGCACAGTTTTATAATTAAACAAAACAAAACCACAAACTGTTTGAAAAGAGGTAGAACTAGAAAGAGTTAGACTATCACTGTTAATAACATTCTGTTGTTCACTCTTTCAGAAACTTTGCATTGAAATGCAAACATCTCAACATGTCCACATGCTTCTGGTTAAAGCTGGTTCTCTGTTTGCAGCTATATTTCCTGCAGCAGAGAAAAGGCTGTTGAGGTGTATAAGTAGGGTTTTGCCAATTTCACCAAAGTGGGATATTTATCTTTGTTAGCTCTTCACCAATGCTAAGTGTTTTCTACCTTGGCAAGGGGCCTCTCAATAAAGTAACCCTTGACTTCATTCTAACCTAAAAATATCTTGAATATCTATATGCAATGGTAAATTACCAGCTATAAGGTTAGGGGAAATATCTAGTCCGCTCTAAAAATAACGAATATATACTTATAAAGGTTGAATCTGGTACATATTATCAATATATATATTAAATATATATATTAAAAATCAATTCAATATATTCAATATATATATATTAAAAATATAAAAAAACAATAAAAAACAAGATCAAAAGCGCTAAGGAGTGTATATCAATAACAGGACAAAGCCTTACACATTTATTTATACAGTACATATAATCAGCAATAGCAAGCAATACACTAATAATTGTGCAAACAGATAATAGTGCACGTCAATTTAAATAACTCCCATCAATCTAAGGGCAAGGTGTAATGAAACAAGCTTGGCACTATATCATTAAAAGCTTTGTTCCAAATCACCAGATTTAATATAAACAATCCAAATGACTCCTATTATATCTGGGTTGCGTCTGTAGATGTCCTTTAGGCTAAGGACATAACTATAAAACACAATACCATATGTAGGAGTTCATTGGAGTGAAGCAGCTGGTGTTGTGCACAGACCAACTAATTGCAAACCGATTAATCGATTATGAGATTCGTTGACAACTATTTTCATAATCGATTATTATCGATTATGACGATTAGTTGTTGCAGCTCTAATAATCTCTTAATATCTATGGAATGTAAAGGTTCAAACGGAACCCCTTGAAGGACAGAAAGAACTAAATTTAGACTCCATGGAGGAGCCACAGGTTTATAGACAGGCTTGATTCTGACTAAAGCCTATGCAAACGCTTGAACGTCTGGTACTTTCGCCAGACGCCTGTGAAACAGAATAGATAGAGCAGATATCTATCCCTTTAAGGAACTAGCTGACAATCCTTTTTCCAATCCTTCTTGGAGAAATGACAAAATCCTAGGAATCCTAATCTTACTCCACGAGTAACCCTTGGATTCACACCAACAAAGATATTTCCGCCATATCTTATAGTAAATGTTCCTGGTGACAGGT